>NC_057937.1:4002131-4042470 GCF_018555375.3 Anguilla rostrata
CAGCACAGGAGAGGTCAGACTGTCGGTTTAAAAAAAGGTGCAACAGCAGGGAGATTTGTTGGATGTGCTTGAGTATGAGAAGTAGTGTTTGTGTGTATGTGATGGGATTTAGTTTAAAGATCAGGGAGTGGGGGTGCTTGTGATTTTTTCAGTATGATTTACTTTGAAGTTGATGGGGCCCGGGGCCTTTGTTGGATGCGGAAATTTTTGCTGAGCAAATTGCTATGCGCTCATTTTAAAATTTGGCCCCCATTCATATTTGTCAGAACAGTTTTTTTTTTAAATCATCATGAAGTCTTTACAAGGTTTGGGGGACTTACGAAAAAAACTTGCTTGTGGAAAGAGGGAAGGTTTGCATCAGGTTGTGTCAGAATTTGGTTCAGCTAAAAATAAAAGTTAAAACCAGAAAAAAAACAAATAAAACAAGGATATTCCACAATGGCTTGAATCTGGTTTGCCGTATCCCTTTTCGGAACAAAAAAGCAGAATTGTGAAATGCTTGGCTTCCTGCTAAAGAAATACACCTATTGTGCATTTCAGTCAGGATACCTATACATTTTGATTAAATATTGAAATAACATGCAATGCAATTATTTTGCTTTGCCACAGAATGGATCTGCTTGAAGTACTAAGAACTGTGCACACACTACCGTGCACGAATCTATCGAACACAAAGCAGGATAAATCTCCCCTACTACCTATAGAAATACCAAATCCCCTCGAGTGCATCAGTACAATCAACATGTGGAAGCTGGGGTGGCAGACGGTGAGGAGAAATTCTTTGAGGAGAGATTGTTAGAGCAATAATCTTTGAGCAGCAATTTATTGAGCAGCAGCAGCAGCAGCAGAGCAATCAAACAGTAGTACAAGCAATGAGCAGCACAGGAGAGGTCAGACTGTCGGTTTGAAAAGGTGCAACAGCAGGGAGATATGCTTGTGATGTGCTTGAGTATGAGAAGATAGTGATGTGTGTATGTGATAGATTTAGTTTGAGATCATGTAGTGGTGTGCTTGTGATTTGTTCAGTATGAGTACATGCAGTTGATGAGGCCGGCCTTTTGTTGGATGCAGAAAGTGTTTGCTGAGCAAACTTGCTATGCGCTCATTTTCAAATTGCCTCCATTCATATTTGTCAGAACAGTTTTCTTTTTAATCATCATGAAGTCATACAAGGTTTGGGACTTACGTAAAACTTGCTTGTGGAAAGATGGAAGGATTTGCATCAGGTTGTGTCAGAATTTGGTTCAGCTAAAAATGAAAGTTCAAACCAGAAACAAAGACATTAATAAACAAGGATAAATATACCAAAATGACATCCTCACTGCCTTTTAAGCTTTAACCTTATGATTAACTGAGCAGTAACTAGGATGTTCAGCGTTCTGCATTTGATTTAAATAAACTATGAAATGCTGCATGCAACGAAGAATACTTAACTGTGCTGAACAGACATAAATTAGAAGGAAGAGTTTGAAGATTTACTCAATTAATTGCTCGTGATATAGCAGATGTGATAATTCAATAGAATTCATAAGTATGTAGTGTATAAGGTGGTTAGTTCTGACAGTTCTGCATGCTTCATGATTTTCCAGTGTTGTTTGCCCATTATAATAGCCTACATACATCTAATGCATCAAAGTCTTCCCGTTCACTTAAAAAAAACAGTCATACATTTATCCACTAAGACGATTTAGAAGGACCGCTAAAGCTCACTAGCGTTGGTGTTGGCTCTACAATTTGGAATTTAGCTGACACTCTTGTACAGCGTGACTACACAGCTTATTATCCTTTTTTACAGACATTCCTTTTATACAGCTGGATATACTGTATACTCAAGAAATTCAGCATGCATAGTGTGACAAGGTAGGAAGTTGCGTCAGTAACTCCGCCCCTTACCTGCATGGTAACCCGTATATTGCATGCCAAGAACAATAGTTATGCCAGCATCCTTTTAGAAGAATGGCGTGGCGCTGGCGCAGATGAAGGGATAAAGTAGGTGCCAACACGAAATCCACGAAGCGTAACGCATCGTTGACCGGTATGTTTTAAATATGCTACTATTTTATGGTATATTTATTGATTGGTGTTTGGTTCAAATGTGCTCCTTAAACGATGACAATGTTAATGTTTCATGTTAGAATTATTGGGGTCCTGTTTATGATTACTGTTGCTTTGTGCATGCTGTATGTTTGTTGCTCTCTTTAAAAGAGTATGTATAATGCATGTTTAATTTGCGGGTTTTCCGCTCTCTTTTAAGGAGCGTGCAGGATGAGTGATATGTCGTGGCAGCTATTTCTTTATTGACTGGCCTTTATTCGGCCAGGATTCACAGTTGTGTTACTTCAGTAAGTAATTTAATAATGTTTTAACGTTATTAGTATGTAAATGTCATTGCCAGTGTTACTGCAGTAATTTAAGAATGTTTTCATTTCATTAATGTGTATTGCGTTTCTTTTCCTTTCCTTTCCTTTTGTAGAACCAGTGCCGTGGTTTTAGTTTGGTTGTTCACTTAGCGAAGTTTACGCAAACTTTTAAGACGGATGTTTCTTCATATAATGGACTGCACTCTGAACTTTAGGATCTAATGACTTATGGATTGGTACCAACCTGCTGCTACAAAATGTTTTGAATTGCTGCTTTTTGAAAACACCAACGTTTTTAATCTTCAAATTTATTTATCTATACTAAGCATTTAATAATAAAGCTGTTACCTTGTAATTCTGGCTGGTTGTGTTATCAATAGGGGAGGGTACCTGCATTATACCTGAGGTACATGCTTTCCCTTGGTATGACAGTATGAATACACAGCTTCTGGAATATTCATAATTATCAGCATTTATCAGACACTCATATTTCCAATGACTTGCCCTACTTATCTGGCATTTCTCCAATTTTTTTGGCCTCCTTGCTCAGTGATACAACCGCAGTGTCCTAACTGGGACCTGCGATTTTTAGATTACCAGGCCATTTCATAACCACTATACGTTGCAGAAAACACTGACTTACCAGGTTGTTAATGGAGTCCTGGATGAGTTTGTACGTCTCGGTCCTGAGTTCAGTGAGTTCTGGCATGCTCACGTTGTTTATCTGATATCGCAGTGCCAAGGCAAAGGAACTGTTGGATAGTACTGAGAAACAAGTTTAAATTGATTTCATTGTACTTGCTAAAAAAACTGTTCTGCTGTATTAGTATCACCAAGATGCATATTAAAATGCATTCACCGTAATCCAGAACTGCATGAGTATCTTTAAACACACACATAACTCAATTCCCCAATTCACAAGAGTATTTTTTGACTAACCCATATTTCAAACAGTCAAATGTTATTATTGCATCAGATAAATACATTATAATAAATCAATATAACTTTTTATATGTACAAGTAAAAGGGTCCCCTGGGCAATGTGAATTACAGATGAAGGTGAGAGGGGCCAGATGTAAAGACAGGGTGTGTGAACATGTGACTTACTCTGATAAGTAATATCCTGCACAGCAACAGGATCATTCAACTGCGTTATACTGCGCCGCGCTCTCACTGGAGCATTCACCCGCCATAGTCGAGGATCCAAGAGAGTGTGGGCCATAGTGAGAATCTTACTCTCGCTGGGGACTGGCTTGATGGTGTGGAACACAAGCCGAATGAAAATTAAAACAGTGCCCATGCTGCAGAAAGACATGGAGACAAAATTAGGATTTTCCATTGGAGGTAAGCTTGGATAGCCATTTCAATAGTTGAACCAAACTCTAAAATCAGGATTTAAAAATCAGAGGTTAAAATGGAAACATACATTGTACGTGGACTCGTCCTGGTTTGGGCTGCTGTGCTGGTCAGACTTTCGGATGAAGTTGAAGCTGATGCAGCTGAGGTTGGAGTAATGGTTGTGCTTGGAGCTTCTGTTTTAGCTGGAGTACTTGATGTGGTAGGAACTGCTGTTGTAGGTGGAACAGTTTTTGTTGTGGGAGCAACAGTTGTAGATTCCGCCCGCATTGTTGTAGGTGGTATTGTTGTTTGTGAAGCTATGGTCGTGGCAGTTTCAGTTGTAGTTGTTTGAGCTTCAGCAGTTGTTGTGGGAAGATTCATTGTGGTTGGAGCTTCTGTTGTAGCTAGAGTACCTAATGTGGTATGAACTGCTGTTGTTGATGGAGCAGTTTTTGTTGTTGGAGCAATAGTTGTAGTTTGAGCTGCAATCGTTGAAGGTGGTATTGTTGTTTGAGCAGCTATGGTGGTTGCAGTTTTAGTTGTAGTCGTTTGAGCTTCAGCAGTTGTTGTGGGAAGATTCATTGTGGTTGGAACTTCTGTTTTAGCTGGAGTACCTAATGTGGTGTGAACTGCTGTTGTTGGTGGAACAGTTTTTGTTGTTAGAATGATAGTAGTAGATTCCGCAGTAGGTGGTATTGTTGTTTGGGTAACTGTTGTGGTTGGTGGTTCAGTTATCGGCGTAGTAGTTGTAGTAAGCCACCCAATTGCTGTCAGTACTGCAGTCAAGAATTCACTTGGGTCTTGGATGTCACCTTCCTGGTAGACATATTCCACAATGGCTTGAATCTGGTTTGCCGTATCCCTTTTCGGAACAAAAAAGCAGAATTGTGAAATGCTTGGCTTCCTGCTAAAGAAATACACCTATTGTGCATTTCAGTCAGGATACCTATACATTTTGATTAAATATTGAAATAACATGCAATGCAATTATTTTGCTTTGCCACAGAATGGATCTGCTTGAAGTACTAAGAACTGTGCACACACTACCGTGCACGAATCTATCGAACACAAAGCAGGATAAATCTCCCCTACTACCTATAGAAATACCAAATCCCCTCGAGTGCATCAGTACAATCAACATGTGGAAGCTGGGGTGGCAGACGGTGAGGAGAAATTCTTTGAGGAGAGATTGTTAGAGCAATAATCTTTGAGCAGCAATTTATTGAGCAGCAGCAGCAGCAGCAGCAGAGCAATCAAACAGTAGTACAAGCAATGAGCAGCACAGGAGAGGTCAGACTGTCGGTTTGAAAAGGTGCAACAGCAGGGAGATATGCTTGTGATGTGCTTGAGTATGAGAAGATAGTGATGTGTGTATGTGATAGATTTAGTTTGAGATCATGTAGTGGTGTGCTTGTGATTTGTTCAGTATGAGTACATGCAGTTGATGAGGCCGGCCTTTTGTTGGATGCAGAAAGTGTTTGCTGAGCAAACTTGCTATGCGCTCATTTTCAAATTGCCTCCATTCATATTTGTCAGAACAGTTTTCTTTTTAATCATCATGAAGTCATACAAGGTTTGGGACTTACGTAAAACTTGCTTGTGGAAAGATGGAAGGATTTGCATCAGGTTGTGTCAGAATTTGGTTCAGCTAAAAATGAAAGTTCAAACCAGAAACAAAGACATTAATAAAACAAGGATAAATATACCAAAATGACATCCTCACTGCCTTTTAAGCTTTAACCTTATGATTAACTGAGCAGTAACTAGGATGTTCAGCGTTGCTGCATTTGATTTAAATAAACTATGAAATGCTGCATGCAACGAAGAATACTTAACTGTGCTGAACAGACATAAATTAGAAGGAAGAGTTTGAAGATTTACTCAATTAATTGCTCGTGATATAGCAGATGTGATAATTCAATAGAATTCATAAGTATGTAGTGTATAAGGTGGTTAGTTCTGACAGTTCTGCATGCTTCATGATTTTCCAGTGTTGTTTGCCCATTATAATAGCCTACATACATCTAATGCATCAAAGTCTTCCCGTTCACTTAAAAAAAACACAGTCATACATTTATCCACTAAGACGATTTAGAAGGACCGCTAAAGCTCACTAGCGTTGGTGTTGGCTCTACAATTTTGGAATTTAGCTGACACTCTTGTACAGCGTGACTTACACAGCTTATTATCCTTTTTTACAGACATTCCTTTTATACAGCTGGATATACTGTATACTCAAGAAATTCAGCATGCATAGTGTGACAAGGTAGGAAGTTGCGTCAGTAACTCCGCCCCCTTACCTGCATGGTAACCCGTATATTGCATGCCAAGAACAATAGTTATGCCAGCATCCTTTTTAGAAGAATGGCGTGGCGCTGGCGCAGATGAAGGGATAAAGTAGGTGCCAACACGAAATCCACGAAAGCGTAACGCATCGTTTGACCGGTATGTTTTAAATATGCTACTATTTTATGGTATATTTATTGATTGGTGTTTGGTTCAAATGTGCTCCTTAAACGATGACAATGTTAATGTTTCATGTTAGAATTATTGGGGTCCTGTTTATGATTACTGTTGCTTTGTGCATGCTGTATGTTTGTTGCTCTCTTTAAAAGAGTATGTATAATGCATGTTTAATTTGCGGGTTTTCCGCTCTCTTTTAAGGAGCGTGCAGGATGAGTGATATGTCGTGGCAGCTATTTCTTTATTGACTGGCCTTTATTCGGCCAGGATTCACAGTTGTGTTACTTCAGTAAGTAATTTAATAATGTTTTAACGTTATTAGTATGTAAATGTCATTGCCAGTGTTACTGCAGTAATTTAAGAATGTTTTCATTTCATTAATGTGTATTGCGTTTCTTTTCCTTTCCTTTCCTTTTGTAGAACCAGTGCCGTGGTTTTAGTTTGGTTGTTCACTTAGCGAAGTTTACGCAAACTTTTAAGACGGATGTTTCTTCATATAATGGACTGCACTCTGAACTTTAGGATCTAATGACTTATGGATTGGTACCAACCTGCTGCTACAAAATGTTTTGAATTGCTGCTTTTTGAAAACACCAACGTTTTTAATCTTCAAATTTATTTATCTATACTAAGCATTTAATAATAAAGCTGTTACCTTGTAATTCTGGCTGGTTGTGTTATCAATAGGGGAGGGTACCTGCATTATACCTGAGGTACATGCTTTCCCTTGGTATGACAGTATGAATACACAGCTTCTGGAATATTCATAATTATCAGCATTTATCAGACACTCATATTTCCAATGACTTGCCCTACTTATCTGGCATTTCTCCAATTTTTTTGGCCTCCTTGCTCAGTGATACAACCGCAGTGTCCTAACTGGGACCTGCGATTTTTAGATTACCAGGCCATTTCATAACCACTATACGTTGCAGAAAACACTGACTTACCAGGTTGTTAATGGAGTCCTGGATGAGTTTGTACGTCTCGGTCCTGAGTTCAGTGAGTTCTGGCATGCTCACGTTGTTTATCTGATATCGCAGTGCCAAGGCAAAGGAACTGTTGGATAGTACTGAGAAACAAGTTTAAATTGATTTCATTGTACTTGCTAAAAAAACTGTTCTGCTGTATTAGTATCACCAAGATGCATATTAAAATGCATTCACCGTAATCCAGAACTGCATGAGTATCTTTAAACACACACATAACTCAATTCCCCAATTCACAAGAGTATTTTTTGACTAACCCATATTTCAAACAGTCAAATGTTATTATTGCAATAGATAAATACATTATAATAAATCAATATAACTTTTTATATGTACAAGTAAATTGGTCCCCTGGGCAATGTGAATTAGATAGAGATGAAGGGTGACAGGGCTCAGATGTAAAGATAGGGTGTGTGAACATGTGACTTACTCTGATAAGTAATATCCTGCACAGCAACAGGATCATTCAACTGCGTTATACTGCGTCGCACTCTCACTGGAGCATTCACCCGCCATAGTCGAGCATCCAAGAGAGTGTGGGCCATAGTGAGAATCTTGCTCTCACTGGGGACAGGCTTGATGGTGTGGAACACGAGCCGAATAAAAATTGAAAAGGTGCCCATGCTGCAGAAAGACATGGAGACAAAATTAGGATTTTCCATTGGAGGTAAGCTTGGATAGCCACTTCAATAGTGGAACCAAACTCTAAAATCAGGATTTAAAAATCAGAAGTTAAAATGGAAACATACATTCTACGTGGACTCGTCGTGGTTTGGGCTGCTGTGCTGGTCAGACTTCCGGATAAAGTTGAAGCTGATGCAGCTGAGGTTGGAGTAATGGTTGTGCTTGGACCTTCTGTTGTAGCTGGAGTACCTAATGTGGTATGAACTGCTGTTGTTGATGGAGCAGTTTTTGTTGTGGGAGCAACAGTTGTAGATTCCGCCCGCATTGTTGTAGGTGGTATTGTTGTTTGTGAAGCTATGGTGGTGGCAGTTTCAGTTGCAGTCGTTTGAGCTTCAGCATTTGTTGTGGGAAGATTCATTGTGGTTGGAGCTTCTGTTGTAGCTAGAGTACCTAATGTGGTATGAACTGCTGTTGTTGATGGAGCAGTTTTTGTTGTTGGAGCAATAGTTGTAGTTTGAGCTGCAATCGTTGAAGGTGGTATTGTTGTTTGAGCAGCTATGGTGGTTGCAGTTTTAGTTGTAGTCGTTTGAGCTTCAGCAGTTGTTGTGGGAAGATTCATTGTGGTTGGAACTTCTGTTTTAGCTGGAGTACCTAATGTGGTATGAACTGCTGTTGTAGGTGGAACTGTTTTTGTTGTTAGAATGATAGTAATAGATTCTGCAGTAGGTGGTATTGTTGTTTGGGTAACTGTTGTGGTTGGTGGTTCAGTTGTCGGCGTAGTAGTTGTAGTAAGCCAACCAATTGCTGTCAGTACTGCAGTCAAGAATTCACTTGGGTCTTGGATGTCACCTTCCTGGTAGACATAGTCCACAATGGCTTGAATCTGGTTTGCCGTATCCCTTTTCGGAACAAAAAAGCAGAATTGTGAAATGCTTGGCTTCCTGCTAAAGAAATACACCTATTGTGCATTTCAGTCTGGATACCTATACATTTTTGATTAGATATTGAAATAACATGCAATGCAATTATTTTACTTTGCCACAGAATGGATCTGCTTGAAGTACTAAGAACTGTGCACACACTACCTTGCACGAATCTATTGAACACAAAGCAGGATAAATCTCCCCTACTAACAGTAGAAATACAAAATCCCCTCGAGTGCATCAGTACAATCAACATGTGGAAGCTGGGGTGGCAGACGGTGAGGAGAAATTCTTTGAGGAGAGATTGTTAGAGCAATAATCTTTGAGCAGCAATTTATTGAGCAGCAGCAGCAGCAGCAGAGCAATCAAACAGTAGTACAAGCAATGAGCAGCACAGGAGAGGTCAGACTGTCGGTTTGAAAAGGTGCAACAGCAGGGAGATATGCTTGTGATGTGCTTGAGTATGAGAAGATAGTGATGTGTGTATGTGATAGATTTAGTTTGAGATCATGTAGTGGTGTGCTTGTGATTTGTTCAGTATGAGTACATGCAGTTGATGAGGCCGGCCTTTTGTTGGATGCAGAAAGTGTTTGCTGAGCAAACTTGCTATGCGCTCATTTTCAAATTGCCTCCATTCATATTTGTCAGAACAGTTTTCTTTTTAATCATCATGAAGTCATACAAGGTTTGGGACTTACGTAAAACTTGCTTGTGGAAAGATGGAAGGATTTGCATCAGGTTGTGTCAGAATTTGGTTCAGCTAAAAATGAAAGTTCAAACCAGAAACAAAGACATTAATAAAACAAGGATAAATATACCAAAATGACATCCTCACTGCCTTTTAAGCTTTAACCTTATGATTAACTGAGCAGTAACTAGGATGTTCAGCGTTGCTGCATTTGATTTAAATAAACTATGAAATGCTGCATGCAACGAAGAATACTTAACTGTGCTGAACAGACATAAATTAGAAGGAAGAGTTTGAAGATTTACTCTCAATTAATTGCTCGTGATATAGCAGATGTGATAATTCAATAGAATTCATAAGTATGTAGTGTATAAGGTGGTTAGTTCTGACAGTTCTGCATGCTTCATGATTTTCCAGTGTTGTTTGCCCATTATAATAGCCTACATACATCTAATGCATCAAAGTCTTCCCGTTCACTTAAAAAAAACACAGTCATACATTTATCCACTAAGACGATTTAGAAGGACCGCTAAAGCTCACTAGCGTTGGTGTTGGCTCTACAATTTTGGAATTTAGCTGACACTCTTGTACAGCGTGACTTACACAGCTTATTATCCTTTTTTACAGACATTCCTTTTATACAGCTGGATATACTGTATACTCAAGAAATTCAGCATGCATAGTGTGACAAGGTAGGAAGTTGCGTCAGTAACTCCGCCCCCTTACCTGCATGGTAACCCGTATATTGCATGCCAAGAACAATAGTTATGCCAGCATCCTTTTTAGAAGAATGGCGTGGCGCTGGCGCAGATGAAGGGATAAAGTAGGTGCCAACACGAAATCCACGAAAGCGTAACGCATCGTTTGACCGGTATGTTTTAAATATGCTACTATTTTATGGTATATTTATTGATTGGTGTTTGGTTCAAATGTGCTCCTTAAACGATGACAATGTTAATGTTTCATGTTAGAATTATTGGGGTCCTGTTTATGATTACTGTTGCTTTGTGCATGCTGTATGTTTGTTGCTCTCTTTAAAAGAGTATGTATAATGCATGTTTAATTTGCGGGTTTTCCGCTCTCTTTTAAGGAGCGTGCAGGATGAGTGATATGTCGTGGCAGCTATTTCTTTATTGACTGGCCTTTATTCGGCCAGGATTCACAGTTGTGTTACTTCAGTAAGTAATTTAATAATGTTTTAACGTTATTAGTATGTAAATGTCATTGCCAGTGTTACTGCAGTAATTTAAGAATGTTTTCATTTCATTAATGTGTATTGCGTTTCTTTTCCTTTCCTTTCCTTTTGTAGAACCAGTGCCGTGGTTTTAGTTTGGTTGTTCACTTAGCGAAGTTTACGCAAACTTTTAAGACGGATGTTTCTTCATATAATGGACTGCACTCTGAACTTTAGGATCTAATGACTTATGGATTGGTACCAACCTGCTGCTACAAAATGTTTTGAATTGCTGCTTTTTGAAAACACCAACGTTTTTAATCTTCAAATTTATTTATCTATACTAAGCATTTAATAATAAAGCTGTTACCTTGTAATTCTGGCTGGTTGTGTTATCAATAGGGGAGGGTACCTGCATTATACCTGAGGTACATGCTTTCCCTTGGTATGACAGTATGAATACACAGCTTCTGGAATATTCATAATTATCAGCATTTATCAGACACTCATATTTCCAATGACTTGCCCTACTTATCTGGCATTTCTCCAATTTTTTTGGCCTCCTTGCTCAGTGATACAACCGCAGTGTCCTAACTGGGACCTGCGATTTTTAGATTACCAGGCCATTTCATAACCACTATACGTTGCAGAAAACACTGACTTACCAGGTTGTTAATGGAGTCCTGGATGAGTTTGTACGTCTCGGTCCTGAGTTCAGTGAGTTCTGGCATGCTCACGTTGTTTATCTGATATCGCAGTGCCAAGGCAAAGGAACTGTTGGATAGTACTGAGAAACAAGTTTAAATTGATTTCATTGTACTTGCTAAAAAAACTGTTCTGCTGTATTAGTATCACCAAGATGCATATTAAAATGCATTCACCGTAATCCAGAACTGCATGAGTATCTTTAAACACACACATAACTCAATTCCCCAATTCACAAGAGTATTTTTTGACTAACCCATATTTCAAACAGTCAAATGTTATTATTGCAATAGATAAATACATTATAATAAATCAATATAACTTTTTATATGTACAAGTAAATTGGTCCCCTGGGCAATGTGAATTAGATAGAGATGAAGGTGACAGGGCTCAGATGTAAAGATAGGGTGTGTGAACATGTGACTTACTCTGATAAGTAATATCCTGCACAGCAACAGGATCATTCAACTGCGTTATACTGCGTCGCACTCTCACTGGAGCATTCACCCGCCATAGTCGAGCATCCAAGAGAGTGTGGGCCATAGTGAGAATCTTGCTCTCACTGGGGACAGGCTTGATGGTGTGGAACACGAGCCGAATAAAAATTGAAAAGGTGCCCATGCTGCAGAAAGACATGGAGACAAAATTAGGATTTTCCATTGGAGGTAAGCTTGGATAGCCACTTCAATAGTGGAACCAAACTCTAAAATCAGGATTTAAAAATCAGAAGTTAAAATGGAAACATACATTCTACGTGGACTCGTCGTGGTTTGGGCTGCTGTGCTGGTCAGACTTTCGGATGAAGTTGAAGCTGATGCAGCTGAGGTTGGAGTAATGGTTGTGGTTGGAGCTTCTGTTGTAGCTGGAGTACCTAATGTTGTATGAACTGCTGTTGTTGATGGAGCAGTTTTTGTTGTGGGAGCAACAGTTGTAAATTCAGCCCGCATTGTTGTAGGTGGTATTGTTGTTTGTGAAGCTATGGTGGTGGCAGTTTCAGTTGCAGTCGTTTGAGCTTCAGCATTTGTTGTGGGAAGATTCATTGTGGTTGGAGGTTCTGTTGTAGGTGGAGTACCTAATGTGGTATGAACTGCTGTTGTAGATGGAACAGTTTTTGTTGTGGGCATGTTGTGCTGCATTGAGTGTAGTTTGAGCCGTGCAGTTGGTAGGTGTAGTATGGTGGTTTGTGTTGGAAGCTCTGTTAGTGGATCATGTGGTGCTGCTGTTGTTACAGTTTGTTGTGGGCATGTTGTATGAGCTCATCGTAGTGTATTGTTGTTGCGGATGGTGGTGATTAGAGTCGTTCAGCTGTGGTTGGAAGATTGTGTTGACTCGTTTTAGCTGGAGTACTTGATGTGGTATGAACTGCTATTGTAGGAGGAAGTGTTTTTGTTGTTGGAGCGATTGTTGTAGTTTTAGCTGCTGTTGTAGAATGTGGTATTGTTGTTTGAGCAGCTATGGTGGTTGCAGTTTAGTTGTAGTCGTTTGAGCTCAGCAGTTGTTGTGGGAAGATTCATTGTGGTTGGACTTCTGTTGTAGCTGGAGTACCTAATGTGGTATGAACTGCTGTTGTGGTGGAACAGTTTTTGTTGTGGAGCAAAGTTGTAGTTAGCGCAATGTTGAGGTGGTATTGTTGTTGAAGCTATGGTGGTGGCAGTTTAGTGTAGTGTTGAGCTTCAGCAGTTGTTGTGGGAAGATTCATTGTGGTTGGAGGTTCTGTTGTAGGTGGATTACCTAATGTGGTATGAACTGCTGTTGTTGGTGGAACAGTTTTTGTTGTTGGAGCGATAGTTGTGGTTAGAGCTGCTGTCGTAGAAGCTGGTATTGTTGTCTGAGCAGCGATGGTGGTGGTAGGTTTAGCTGTAGTCGTTGGAGCTACAGCTGTCGGTGTGGGAAGAGGTGTTGTGGTTTGACCTTCAGTTGTAGCTGGAGTACCTAATGTGGTATGAACTGCTGTTGTTGGTGGAACAGTTTTTGTTGTTGGAGCAGTAGTTGTAGTTTGAGCTGCAATCGTAGGTGGTATTGTTGGTGAAGCTATGGTGGTGGCAGTTTCAGTTGTAGTTGTTTGAGCTTCAGCAGTTGTTGTGGGAAGATTCATTGTGGTTGGAGGTTCTGTTGTAGGTGGATTACCTAATGTGGTATGAACTGCTGTTGTTGGTGGAACAGTTTTTGTTGTTGGCGCAATAGTTGTAGTTTGAGCTGCAATCGTTGAAGGTGGTATTGTTGTCTGAGCAGCGATGGTGGTGGTAGGTTTAGCTGTAGTCGTTGGAGCTACAGCTGTCGGTGTGGGAAGAGGTGTTGTGGTTTGACCTCCTGTTGTAGCTGGAGTACCTAATGTGGTGTGAACTGCTGTTGTTGGTGGAACAGTTTTTGTTGTTGGCGCAATAGTTGTAGTTTGAGCTGCAATCGTTGAAGGTGGTATTGTTGTCTGAGCAGCGATGGTGGTGGTAGGTTTAGCTGTAGTCGTTGGAGCTACAGCTGTCGGTGTGGGAAGAGGTGTTGTGGTTTGACCTCCTGTTGTAGCTGGAGTACCTAATGTGGTGTGAACTGCTGTTGTTGGTGGAACAGTTTTTGTTGTGGGAGCAACAGTTGTAGATTCCGCCCGCATTGTTGTAGGTGGTATTGTTGTTTGTGAAGCTATGGTCGTGTAGGTTTAGCTGTAGTCGTTGGAGCTACAGCTGTCGGTGTGGGAAGAGGTGTTGTGGTTTGACCTCCTGTTGTAGCTGGAGTACCTAATGTGGTGTGAACTGCTGTTGTTGGTGGAACAGTTTTTGTTGTTGGAGCAATAGTTGTAGTTTGAGCTGCAATCGTTGAAGGTGGTATTGTTGTTTGAGCAGCTATGGTGGTTGCAGTTTTAGTTGTAGTCGTTTGAGCTTCAGCAGTTGTTGTGGGAAGATTCATTGTGGTTGGAGCTTCTGTTGTAGCTGGAGTACCTAATGTGGTATGAACTGCTGTTGTAGGTTGAACAGTTTTTGTTGTGGGAGCAACAGTTGTAGATTCCGCCCGCATTGTTGTAGGTGGTATTGTTGTTTGTGAAGCTATGGTCGTGGTCGGTTTAGTTGCAGTCGTTTGAGCTACAGCTGTCGGTGTGGGAAGAGTTGTTGTGGTTTGACCTCCTGTTGTTGCTGGAGTACCTAATGTGGTGTGAACTGCTGTTGTTGGTGGAACAGTTTTTGTTGTTGGCGCAATAGTTGTAGTTTGAGCTGCAATCGTTGAAGGTGGTATTGTTGTTTGAGCAGCTATGGTGGTTGCAGTTTTAGTTGTAGTCGTTTGAGCTTCAGCAGTTGTTGTGGGAAGATTCATTGTGGTTGGAACTTCTGTTTTAGCTGGAGTACCTAATGTGGTGTGAACTGCTGTTGTTGGTGGAACAGTTTTTGTTGTTGGAGCGATAGTTGTGGTTAGATCTGCTGTCGTAGAAGCTGGTATTGTTGTCTGAGCAGCGATGGTGGTGGTAGGTTTAGCTGTAGTCGTTGGAGCTACAGCTGTCGGTGTGGGAAGAGGTGTTGTGGTTTGACCTTCAGTTGTAGCTGGAGTACCTAATGTGGTATGAACTGCTTTTGGTGGAACAGTTTTTGTTGTTGGAGCAGTAGTTGTAGTTTTGCTGCATCGTAGAAGGTGGTTTTTGGTTGTTTGAGCAGCGATGGTGGTGGCAGTTTTAGTTGTAGTCATGTGAGCTTCAGCAGTTGTTGTGAAGATTCTTTGGGTGGTTGGAGCTTCTGTTTAGCTGGAGTACCTAAGGTGGTATGAACTGCTGTTGTAGGTGGACAGTTTTTTTTTTGGGAGAACAGTTGTAGATTCCGCCCGCATTGTTGTAGGTGGTATTTTTTGTTTGTGAAGCTATGGTCGTGGTCGTTTTAGTTGCAGTCGTTGGAGCTACAGCCGTCGGTGTGGGAAGAGTTGTTGTGGTTTGACCTCCTTTGTTGCTGGAGTACCTAATTGGTGTGAAACTGCTGTTGTTGTGGAAGAGTTTTTGTTGTTGGAGCGATTGTTGTAGTTTTCGCTGCTGTTGTTGAAGGTGGTATTGTTGTTTTAGCAGCTATGGGTGTGGTATGTTTAGTTGTAGTCGTTTGAGCTTCAGCGTTGTTGTGGGAAGATTCTTTGGGTGGTTGGAGCTTCTGTTGTAGCTGAGTACCTAATGTGGTATGAACTGCTTTTTGTAGGTGGAACAGTTTTTTGTTGTGGAGCAACGTTGTAGATTCAGCCAGCTTGTTGTAGGTGGTATTGTGGTGAAGCTATGGTGGTGGCAGTTTCAGTTGTAGTTGTTTTGAGCTTCAGCATTGTTGTGGGATTCATTGTTGTGTTGGATTTCTGTTGTAGCTGAGTACCTAATTGGTGTGAACTGCTGTTGTTGGTGGAACAGTTTTTGTTGTTGGGATAGTTGTGGTTAGATCCTGTCGTATGAGCTGGTATTGTTTTTTCTGAGCAGCGATGGTGGTGGTGTTTAGTGTATCGTTGGAGCTAGCTGTCTGTGGGAAGATGTTGTGGTTTGACCTCAGTTGTAGCTGGAGTACCTAATGTGGATGAACTGCTGTTGTTGGTGGAACAGTTTTTGTTGTTGGAGAGTAGTTGTAGTTTGAGCTGCATCGTAGAAGGTGGTTTGTTGTTTGAGCACTAGGTGGTGACAGTTTTAGTTGTAGTCATGTGTGCTTCAGCTGTCGTGGGAAGATTAATTGTGGTTGGAGCTTCTGTTGTAGCTTGATACCAAATGTGGTTTGAACTGCTCTTTTTAGTGGAACGTTTTTTATTGTGGGAGCAACAGTTGTAGATTCCGCCCGCATTGTTGGGGGTGGTATTGTTGTTTGTGAAGCTATGGTCGGTTTCGTTTAGTTGCAGTCGTTTGAGCTACAGCTGTCGGTGTGGGGAAGAGTTGTTGTGGTTTGCCTCCGTTGTAGCTGGAGTACCTAATTGTGTAAACTGCTGTTTGTGTGAACAGTTTTTGTTGTTGGCACAATAGTTGGTAGTTTGAGCTGCAATCGTTGAAGGTGGTATTGTTGTTTGAGCGCTATGGTGGTTTGCGTTTTAGTTGTATTCGTTGAGCTTCAGCAGTTGTTGTGGGAAGATTCATTGTGGTTGGAGCTTCTGTTGTAGCTGCAGTACCTAATGTGGTATGAACTGCTGTTGTAGGTGGAACAGTTTTTGTTGTGGGAGCAACAGTTGTAGATTCAGCCAGCATTGTTGTAGGTGGTATTGTTGGTGAAGCTATGGTGGTGGCAGTTTCAGTTGTAGTTGTTTGAGCTTCAGCAGTTGTTGTGGGAAGATTCATTGTGGTTGGAACTTCTGTTTTAGCTGGAGTACCTAATGTGGTGTGAACTGCTGTTGTTGGTGGAACAGTTTTTGTTGTTGGAGCGATAGTTGTGGTTAGATCTGCTGTCGTAGAAGCTGGTATTGTTGTCTGAGCAGCGATGGTGGTGGTAGGTTTAGCTGTAGTCGTTTGAGCTTCTGCTGTTGGTGTGGGAAGATTCATTGTAGTTGGACCTTCTGTTGTAGCTGCGGTACCTAATGGGGTATGAACTGCTGTTGTGGTGGAACTTTTTGTTGTTGGAGCAGATGGGTTGTAGTTAGCTGCAATCGTAGAAGGTGGTTTGTTGTTTGAGCAGCTTTTGGTGGTGGCAGTTTTAGTTGTAGTCATGTGAGCTTCAGCAGTTGTTGTGGGAAGATTCATTGTGGTTGGACTTCTGTTGTAGCTGGAGTACCTAATGTGGTTGAACTGCTGTTGTTAGGTGGAACAGTTTTTTGTTGTGGGAGCAACAGTTGTAGTTCCGCCCGCATTGTTGTAGGTGGTATTGTGTTTGGAGCTATGGTGTTGGCAGTTTTAGTTGTAGTGTTTGAGCTTCAGCAGTTGTTGTGGGAAGATTCATTGTGGTTGGACTTCTGTTTTAGCTGAGTACCT
This sequence comes from Anguilla rostrata, assembly GCF_018555375.3. NCBI lineage: Eukaryota > Metazoa > Chordata > Actinopteri > Anguilliformes > Anguillidae > Anguilla > Anguilla rostrata. The sequence continues at coordinate 4,019,283 of NC_057937.1, forward strand.
AATGTGGTGTGAACTGCTGTTGTAGGTTGAACAGTTTTTGTTGTGGTAGCATAGTTGTAGTTCGGCCTGCATGTAGTAGGTGGTATTGTTGTCTGAGCAGCGATGGTGGTGGTCGGTTTAGTTGCTGTCTTTTGAGCTTCAGCCGTTGGAGTGGGAAGAGTTGTTGTGGTTGGACCTTCTGATGTAGCTTGAGTACCCAGTGTGGTATGCACTGCTGTTTTGGTGGAACAGTTTTTGTTGTTGGAGCGATCGTTGTAGTTTGAGCTGCAATCGTAGAAGGTGGTATTGTGTTTGAGCAGCTATGGTGGTGCAGTTTTAGTTGTAGTCTTTGAGCTTCAGCTGTCGTTCTGGGAAGATTCATTGTGGTTGGAGCTTCTGTTTTAGCTGGAGTACTTGATGTTGTATGAACTGCTGTTGTATGGTGGAACAGTTTTTGTTGTGGAGCATAGTTGTAGTTAGCGCTGTCTGAAGGTGGTATTGTTGTGTGAGCAGCAATGGAAGTGGTAGGTTTAGTTGTCGTTTGAGCTTCAGCTGTCGGTGTGGGAAGAGTGCTTGTGGTTTGACGGTGTTGTGGTTTGACCTCCTGTTGTAGCTGGAGTACCTAATGGGGTGTGAACTGCTGTTGTTGGTGAACAGTTTTTGTTGTTGGAGCAATAGTTGTAGCTTGAGCTGCAATCGTGAAGGTGGTATTGTTGTTTTGAGCAGCTATGGTGGTTGCAGTTTTAGTTGTAGTCGTTTGAGCTTCAGCCGTCGGTGTGGGAAGAGTTGTTGTGGTTGGACCTTCTGATGTAGCTTGCGTACTTAATGTGGTATGAACTGCTGTTGATGGAGCAGTTTTTGTTGTGGTAGCAACAGTTGTTAATTCAGCCTGCATTGTTGTAGGTGGTGTTGTTTTTGAAGCTATGGTCGTGGTCGGTTCAGTTGCAGTCGTTTGAGCTACAGCTGTCGGTGTGGGAAGAGTTGTTGTGGTTGGGCCTTCTGTTGTAGCTTGAGTACCCAGTGTGGTATGCACTGCTGTTGTAGGTGGAGCTGTTTTTGTTGTGGGAGCAGTAGTTGTAGTTAGAGCTGCAATCGTAGAACGTGGTTTTGTTGTTTGAGCAGCTATGGTGGTGGTAGGTTTAGCTGTAGTCGTTGGAGCTACAGCTGTCGGTGTGGGAAGAGGTGTTGTGGTTTGACCTCCTGTTGTAGCTGGAGTACCTAATGTGGTATGAACTGCTGTTGTAGGTGAAACAGTTATTGTTGTGGGAGCAATAGTAGTAGTTTGAGCTGCAATCGTAGAAGGTGCTTTTGTTGTTTGAGCAGCGATGGTGGTGGCAGTTTTAGTTGTAGTCATGTGAGCTTCAGCTGTCGTGGGAAGATTAATTGTTGTTGGAGCTTCTGTTGTAGCTGGAGTACCTAATGTGGTATGAACTGCTGTTGTAGCTGCAGTACCTAATGGGGTATGAACTGATGTTGTTGATGGAGCAGTTTTTGTTGTGGGAGCAGTAGTTGTAGTTTCAGCCCCAATTGTAGTGGGTGGTATTGTTGTTTGAGAAGCTATGGTGGTGGTCGGTTTAGTTGCAGTCTTTTGAGCTTCAGCCGTCGGTGTGGGAAGAGTTGTTGTGGTTGGACCTTCTGTTGTAGCTGCAGTACCTAATGTGGTATGAACTGCTGTTGTTGGTGGAACAGTTTTTGTTGTTGGAGCGATAGTTGTAGTTTGAGCTGCTGTCATAGAAGGTGGTATTGTTGTCTGAGCAGCCATCGTGGTGGCTGTTTTGGTTGTAGTCGTTTGAGCTTCAGCTGTCGGTGTCGGACGAGTTGTTGTGGTTGGACCTTCTGATGTAGCTTGAGTACCTAATGTGGTATGAACTGCTGTTGTTGATGGAGCAGTAGTTGTAGTTTCAGCCCCAATTGTAGTGGGTGGTATTGTTGTTTGAGAAGCTATGGTGGTGGTCGGTTTAGTTGCAGTCTTTTGAGCTTCAGCCGTCGGTGTGGGAAGAGTTGTTGTGGTTGGACCTTCTGTTTTAGCTGGTGTACTTGATGTGGTGTGGACCGATGTTCTAGGTGTAACAGTTTTTGTTGTAGGAGCTGTTGTAGTTTTAGCTGCTGTTGTAGATGGTGTTATTGTTGTTTGAGTAGCTATGGGGGTCATATGTTTAGTTGTAGCCATTTGAGCTTCAGCTGTCGGTGTGGGACGAGTGGTTGTGGTTGTAGCTTCTGTTGTTGCTGCATTTGTTGAAGAACTTGTTTTTGTGTAATTTTCATTTGTATATATAGCAGCTCTTGTTGTTTTTTGTGGTTCTTTTGTTGAAGCCTCATTCTCAAATGTTATGTTCATTCTGAAATATATATATTTAAAAATTTTAATGTTATTTTTGAAGGTCATTTTAATTTCAATCTTTAATTTGAAATGAGAAACTAAAATTCATTATACTTACAGTTGTCCGTTGGCTCCACTGATTTGCCAGCAGATGTAGACTGTCGTCGAATAAAAATATTCAGTTGTACTCGCATCATGATATTAGGCTCTTATTTACACATTACGTAATGTTATAACATGTACTGTGATTTGCAACCATGAGATAAATGTCAGTGTATTATTTTGCTAAATAATATTGTTACTATTTATTTAAATAAATTATTTAAAATAATTTCCAGCTGCTTAATGAGTATGTCTGAAAGTTACAGACATTTACACTGTCCTGTAATGTAATTTAAGGTGACAATGTATTTAACAGTATATTTAATGTATTTTTTTAAATAACCCTGTTCTATGAAATATTATATCCATAGTGATGCGCAGTTTCAAAATAATGTTTAAAAAATGATGTTTTATACACATTTTTCTGATGCTATTTTTTATTTCATTTTATGGAAGATTTTTCTGTTGTGCTAATTGTAGCATACACACAGTTCTAAGTATTGCGTTGCATTTTACCCGTTAGGACAGAACCACAAATATTTGCCATTGGAGGCAAAAGAAATATATAGCCTACTTACCCACGGTCACTAAGACCCTTAATTCTCTTCTGGTTTTAATGCCATGACATACAGAGGGAAACCATCTAAAATAGCAAAAAGAGGCCCCACATCAGTAGCCGCGCCCACAGAGATGACTTTTCAGGTAAATTCCCAGTAAGTTCTTTCCTCTGATCCTGATATGTGCAGTTTTGTTGCCAACATTGAATTGATTGTATGTGGAGTGAAGATAAAGTGCCTTTTAATCAATACGAGCGCATTTCTATGGACCAATCTCTTGTGGTCAAAAACATAACATTTATTACGTCTGTTAAACAGTGATTTTGAATTGTAGGACAAATATTTAAGGTCTCCTGAATTACAGTGTGATGTTGTGCCGGAAATAAAGCAACAGCACATCAGTTCAAGTAGATCACATTGTGTTTCCATCATTCTTAAAGAGCTAGCCCAGAAATGATGGCTTTTGCAAACCTGTACCTTTAGCTAGTTACACTGAATAACTTTCTGGGAAGTGTGAAAATAATAAACTGAATTACAATTGAAAATTGTTTTCATAGATCATTTAATGATGAACACTGTCTTATCTACCAACTTATATAAGTAAAATTCAAACCAGTATGCATTCTTTCATTTTCTAAAAAGCCAAGTGCATTCTTACAATATATAAGGATGCTCATGGCTGAAGATGCATACATGCTTGTCTACCAGTGCATTTCATAGATCTACCCCACCAGCATGAGTCTCCATTAATTAAGCAATTAAAACACCAGCATTCATAGTGTCATACGTGTATAAAATAGGCCTGTATTTTATTTTTTGTGTTAAGAAAATAAAATTCGATTTTGAACAAAGAATAACTAAGAATGTTAGTAATCAACATTTTTTCAGTATCAGTTCTTGATGTCGCTGATCTAATACAGACATGCAGCGTGTGAAACAAAATTAAATGCAAAATCTGGTGCACCTCACCATAACACGCATACCACAAGTCAGAAAGGTACTGGTATTTGTACCAAAACTATATAACATGCGTCAATTCAATCAGTTCCAAAGCCTCATGCATACATTTTTACCATCTATTGGCCAGCAGATGGTGCTGGCCAATAGTGTTTGATTTTTTTTTAAAGTTAAAAGTTACCAACCATTTGAATCATTGCATTTTACAAAGAATGTCATAAAAAGAAAACATATACAAGTGCAATCGGGATGTACATGGACAAAAAGCGACAACAACCGAATAATAAAAACATTAAGGTAGTAATAAAAGGAAATAAAAATGTCAATACATTTTAAGAGTGCAATAAAAAATATAAGCTCAAGGGGTTCTGAAGAATATTTTGCTGTAGTTGTCTAACAGTAAATTATTATTTTTTTTGCACTGTCATTACTCGATGACTCACGAGATAGTTTCTACCTTGCCTCATGCTGACTTCAAATAAGCACTTGGTGGCAGTATTTAACCACAGTCACCAACATTTATCTGACTGTCTGTGAGAAGCTTATAGCTCAAATGACCCATGAATCAAGCTTTTTTCCCCAGGTAGTGGGGCATTTCCTCCTGGTAACGGGACAGCTGCCCCTTTACAACATTTCACCATTTAGTTTCATAATAAAGTTGTAGTTTGTTGCAATTTAATTAACTTATAAATATGTTTACTTAAGTATGCTACTTTTGAGCATATTATATCGATATTCAAATTGCTTATATTTTAAAGAAAATATTCTCGATATGAACAATGATTATCACATATATAATATCGATTTTTATGCAATTTTTTATTTTATTTGATTTTTTGTCAAGTAAGAAATAGCGTAGTGAACCCGTGTAGCGCGTCACTGCAGTTGCGTGTGGACATTCTTCTTAAAGGCGGAATTTTACCCCGGTTTATCTAATACATATTATTAGGTATATTTCTGCAGCCCATGATATTGACCTAAAGTGACCGGTTGATAGCAGTATTTAAGCACTGAAATCCGTACGCATACCACTTCCTGCTAGCCAACTGTCCCAGGGGCAAAATAACTATTTCGTGATTAATCCTTTGAAGAGTAGGTTCTTTTTAATGTTATTATTTATTTATTTATTTATTTCAAAATCCTAAATCAGCTTTGTAGCACACCATTGCTACTACCAGTAGTGATTGTGACATCAGCATTTCAGTATTAGAATGCTCAATTAAGAAAGTGTACGAGTAATTTCACATTTTTATGACATGTTTGAGATCTTACACCTTAAAGGGTTAAAACCATAATTTATTAACTTGGCTATTAGATAGAATGTTGGATAAAAAATGCAACGGGCAGCAATATATTATAATTAGCCTTTAAATTGCATACTAATTTCAACAATTGTGTAATTGTGTAAAGGTTATTAGGCTTAAAAATATTTGTCACAAAAGAAACAAATGTGGAGTGGAGGCTATCGACTAATAAAGTATTTTATTGACATCGGTGTTACAGTTGTAAAAAAGGAGAGAGAAAATCTCCATGTAGAGGTTGCATTGAGAGCTTCCACTGCGAAAAAAAGACAATAGAAAATCGCGCAGACTTCAAATATTGTGCAAATGACGTTTTGGTACGCTGAAACAAATACCATCGGATAATTCAGTTACGCGCCCTATACAATGTTTGAAATGCTTTCTTTCAAATACAATAACAACCTGACTACAATGGTTGCTTAAATTCGTCATGCGTCATTCGTTCGTGTGAGCTTGAATGTCCTTAAGTCGTCGGATAATTGGGCTAATTAACTTTTGTGATTGCTATTAATTTTCGCTACAGTAAACACAAAGTCACCAACACCCTAATTTAACATTGTTTACAATCTCTACAAAGTTTAGCCTTGAATGTTTTTGGGGAAAAAAACTCACCCCCTCTGTTTTTCAAATGGCATATCTCTTTTGTCCAAAAGGCGATAGCTTTGAAAATGAAATCACTTCTGTACTGAATAACTTCACTGTGGAGTAGGCTAAGCTCCTTCTCTGAGAAGTAGCGGTTTGGCAGTGATCACCTTGACATGTTTTTTAAAAGGTGTGTTAGTCATTCGAGGGCGTGTAAAGTGCATTTTTATTAATTTCGACAGTCACGGCTTTTCCTGACTAGCAGAAAAAGGGTGTATAAACATTGCACAAAAATAGACGTTCCAAACAATACAAAAGAAATGTCTCAATAGCACCTGTTAAGTAAAGGTGTGGAGTTTTTTTTAAACCCCGGCGTGCTCCCTTCATTCATCCATTAGTCCATTCTACATTCCCACGCTTTAGCATATGAGGTATTTTTTTCTCGATATGAACAATGGTCATCACTTATTAAAAAATATCGATTTTTATTTTTTGGTCAGGTAATAAATAGCGTACTGAACCCGTATAGCGCGCTACTGCAGTTGCGTACGTGTGGACATAAATGGGGTAATTGGATGATTTCCTGCACCTGGCAAGAGCGGAGGGGGTGCTGCTTTTTATACTTGATTTAAGACGTTTGAGAGCGCAACTGGCTGACTAAAGTTGGTCTTGGAGCTGTTTGTGTCTTCGCTCGGTCTGCATGATGGTTCTCCACCGATAAACGTTTTTATAGCTTTGTTTGTGGCTTGATGTGCGTAGAATTGATTGCAGTGAACGTTGTCGCTGTGGACGCAGCCTTTTTGCTTTGTAGTGGTTGAATTACTGCGTGAACCTGAGTGTAGGGCAGAGCCGGTATAAATGTAACTATTTGTATTTTGCTCCTTTACTCCGAAACCCAAGCAATTATAGCCTACTATAAGGATTTTTTTAATGTATGTAAAAGAACACTTAAAACAGTGAGCAAAACTATATATATATATACATGTTTTTAGATTCTGCCTCAACATCAGAGCTGCACCCTGTCAGATGTGACGGATTCTGTACTGTCGTAGGCGGTAGCCCCACTTTCTGTGCCAGTGTCCCTTAAGGGTGCACAGCAACCACACAGCAGACATCGTCACACCGGGCGAAAGGAACCCAGAAAGAACGTACACTGCAACACGGCTGGAGCTCGTTAACTGGCAGGGAGACAATGGCCATTCCAATAGGCCTATACACGGGGAGGCACAGTGAGTGTGCGCGCGTGCACACAACCTTATTGCGGCTTGGTTTCCGACATTGGTTGAGTGTTGTGAAAAATGACAGATGAGGGGGAGTTGCTTGGCTGGTTGATGTCACCTTGTCAAAAGACATGCTCCACACTGGCACGAATCTCATTGAGCATGTTGCTGCAGGAAAACATGTAGAGGCAAAACTGAAGAAAGTATTGTCCCATGCTTTGAAATGCAACATAGCATGGGATAAAATTGCATTTGTCGCCAAAAATATGTCGCAATGAGAGACCAAGTTTGTGATTATGAGTTTGTGATTATGTAGAATTTCCTTGAGAGAAGTTGAATTGGTTTGTTCAGCATTATGTTCACCTGAGTTGCATAAAACAAGATATACAGTCACTGAAATTTGTTTTATATTAAGGTGAAAGATATAAATGGTATTCATTTGGCTTCATGGATTCAAACCTGCAAGTAATGCAAACGGCAGGGAATTTCACTTTAAATTAATGAAAGCAAACTCGTCACTGTTTTTCAAAGCTCACACATTTTCTCACACTCCCAAACTCAGATCCTGCTAAAAAGTTAAAAAATATAACTTAAAAATGAAAATCTCTCCTGTGTGCAATTAGATGTTGAATAGCCAACTCGCCTCCTGCACTAGAGTTGGCTACCTGGTCCTTGGTGATGTGTGGAGATTATTTAAAGGCACACCTGAAGCATTTGGTTGTATAATAAAGGCTACACTTTGATTTATCCTGTCATATGCAAAAGGGTATATGAGGTTAACCTGGGGATTGGAATGATACAAAAACATTAATTAAATTGAGTTAAATAAAATGTAGAGCTTGTGAACTGAATTATAAGGAGGAATATTAATGAAAATAAAATAAATATGTAGACAGCCGAACGTAATAAACTCTGTCAATTCAAGCGCTCCGTGGTAGTTACCGCCCCACTGTCATGAAAGTGACGCTTCGATCAATCGCATGCAACCCTTATTTTCTAAAAAAACAAAGAAAGCAACAAAAACAAGTTCAGCTCTAATTCAAATGCCTACAGGAAAAGCCAGTAATTGGGCCAGCAGGTTGTTGAGCAGGTTCAATGGAAGAAACGGTAACAGACTGAAGGGTGGAGAGTTTTCTCTAGCGTAACTGTAATTCTGTGCAGCGTCAAAATCCTAGGCCTTACAGGAGAGCCCCACCGTCTCCAGGCACCGAATCTCACAAGGACAACGGGCAGTTAGAATTATTTGGTTTCAGAGCAGCAGATGGAAATCCGTCCGACTGTACCTCTGCACTGGATTCGAACTGGAGGCGAGGAAACGGAAGTTATAATTTTTTGGATCTGGATCAGCCTAGGACCAGAGCCTAGTGCAACATTCAAGATCTGAGGGGGTGTTTCGCAAGGCAGGATTACTGACAACTAGATTACTGCTCATGGACTGAAGGAAAAATGGCCGTTCTGGGTTTTATTCTGTGATCCTGCTTCGTGACACCCCCCCCCCCCCCCCCGGGCTGACAGTGATAAACCTTCTCTGGAACTGATGCCACCTACGTGCTGGTATTTGCCCGTTCTCTTTTTGATGGCCAGGCTGGCACAGTACAGATCCGACGGGATGTTGTGATGGAACCGGGCCAGGCACAATCCTCTCTCTCTCTCTCCCTCTCTCTGGGCAGCACCCAGAGATTTGTGGGAGTGGGGTTTACCGCTGCAGCCCAACACTGCAACAGCAACTCCTATACATCCTGTCCCAAAAACATTCTCCCCCATGAGTCAGGACTGCTGAAACCATTGCCAAATGGAGCTTACTGTCATCCTGTTAAATTAGAAAAAAAGTTCACCTAGTTGGCACGCGCCCTCGTTTAACAATGTCTCGCCCATTATACTGCGAGCCTAGTGAATATTTCATTCAGACCTGCTGGTCACATACGTATTTGTTTTGGATTCAAATACTTTTCTACGCTTTACTGATCTTGTCTGGTGTGTTGGAACCAATGAAATACTCTCAAAAAGTGCAAGCCCGCCTTCTGGCCATATCGGCAGGCTCAGTTACACCAGGCAAGATCAACAGAGCACAGAAAAGTATTTGAATCCAAAACAAATATGTATATGACCCATGTCTGATTTCATGAGATTTATCTATCTATCCATCCATCTATTATGTATACCCGCTTATTCCTGGTCAGGGTCGTGGGAGGTGCTGGGGCCCATCCCAGCATGCATTGGAGCAAAAGGCAGTATTACCCCCTGGACACTTCGCCAGTCCATTGCAGGGCACAGACACCATTCTCATGAGATTTGTTTAATCTTTCAATTAATTTAGGATGGTCCTCTGATATGTGTTGCACATACTATGTAGCTGGACTATGATTACATGTGCGGGCAGAAAGTGTGTGCTGGGATTGGACAAAATAGTGAAAATACCACATAAATAAGGACTTTAAATTAGAAGCAAATTACACTTACAAACCCAGCTACAAAGGTGAGTTGGATAAAGTTCATAAAGTCTTGTACATGTCAGCTTGAAAAGAGGTTTGAACATCAGCACTTTGATATGAGAATTCCCAAACCAACGTGAGGCAAATAATAGGGTTCCAAAAGGAGACCAAATATTCGCTGTCTGAATTGCAGGTCCATAACATTAAAAAAAAAAAAAAAAATTTGTGGCAATGGAAAACAATGTCAAAAATGAAAGTTGAAAAAATGAAGTGAAATTGAAGCTCACTGATAGGGACGTACACTTAACAGGATACGTCAAAAACTACGACCTCAAAGTAGGCCGTGAATGTGTAGCTCGCATCATTTGCATATATTGTTTATTGCATTTGCACATTATATATGATTTAGTAGCACTCTTGGATGTCTAATGAGTGTATTAAGTTCATGTGAACAAACATGTCATAGCCTGCAGATTCAGAAGCAGACGTCAAACCAGGAATACTGAAATGTCAGACGGTAGAATTAAATGCATTGTTTCGGTTGAAGTTGGGTGGTGACACAGTTACTGGTCTAAAGAAACATATTTGTCAGGGCTCATGCCTTAGTTAAATAGATTTACTAAAACCACTGGTTTTCATTTAAATGAAAATAACCTTTGTCATGCACAGACACTGTAATTGTCATAGTGACTCATAGTGACTGGCACCTGCCACACACCTAGAGGCATGCTTTAAATTTTTTTAAACCTGCAAAAGTGCACACGCCTGATTCTAGTTGTCAAGGTGCTTAGCAAAGACTCTAGTGCAGGGATCAGCAACTCACGGTTCTCGAGGGCCGAGAACTGCTGGTTTTCCACCCTCCCTTTGCCTGGGAGTCAGGTGTGAAGACAATCTGGCCAATCAGTAGCACTAATTACCCGGGAGAAGAGAGAACCAGGGCTGGATTTGTATTTGAGGGCCAGAGTTAATGATCCCTGCTCTAGTGGTTGATTAGTAGAATCAGGTGAGTGCACGCACACTGGCCCTTTCTGGAAAAGATTGAGGACCCCAGCTCTAAAACATGAAAAGCACCTCATTAAGAAAAATTAACATCTTGTTAAAATGCTGGGATTGCAGCTGAGGCTGCATACACAGAGGCCCCCCAGGACTGAGTTAGAGAACCACTGATCTACTGGAACAGGATGGGCCAGCTAGCATGATGTATTTAATGTAAAACAGGCGAAGAATAAATATGTAGCCTATAAAACTTTTAAAATTCTTTATTGTTTTAGAAAAAAAATTGAAAACAAGAGGAAAAAATGACATTCTATAGTGATTTGTTTTGCTAAGCAATATATTTGTTTTCAACCTTTCCAAATTACAAAAATGCCTTGAAATAAACAATACATATGAAATGAAGCATGACAGAATAGCTAAATTAATAAATGTGAATTTTTTGCTATTTCCCCTTTGATCTCATTACATGGATTTCTCAGAGAAGTATTACATTGTTCAGCCATACAGTTGCTATTTACAGTATGTGCTGGACGAACATTCATAATAAAACAATAGTCATGATAAAGCTTTACAGGTTTTCAGATTCCAGCTAATGCTCAGAGCTCCACCCTCTCATATGAGATGCGTCCTGTACTGCTGAATGTGGTAGGCCTGCCTCCTGTGCCAACGTCTCTTAATGGCCGCACAGCAACCACACAGCTGACACTGCAACACAGAGGCAGAGAAAGTCAGAGAGGGAGAGGGAGAGAGCGCATACATTGCAGCACAGAGTGAAAGCGAGAGAGAGAGGAAACTACCTCAAATAATCAATAGAGAAAGACAGATAACACGCACAATACACAATTATGCAGGTACGCAGGTACACACATACACACACACACAGTCCCGTATTGCTATCCTTGTGAGGACTTCCCATTGACTACATTCATTCCGTAACCTCTAACCCTAACCCCAACCACTAAATGCCTAACCTTAACCTTAACCTAATTGTAACCTTAGCCTTAATCCTAAATCCTAACCCTAAAACAGCCCATTGACCTTGTGGGGACCAGCAAAATGTCCCCACAACGCATAATGTTCCTCATCTTTCTATCTGTGTGGGGACATTTGGTCCACACAAAAGTAGTATTACAAGTTCACACACACACACACACACACACACTGCAGTACTTACACCCAGGAAGATCCAGAAGGGGAGGAGGAGGATGATGATACTGCAGGGGATGATGATGGCCAGGGCCCATCCAGGGAACCTGCCTGCTGTACTTGTGATCAGCTGCAGGACAGGGCCCCTTGTGGTGGGGGGGGCTGCGGTGGGGGCCAGACCTGAATGCACAGACACAATGAGTAATACAAACTCATCAAGCTGGGACTTCATCCAGCAAAGGGACTCAAAGGGCCATATTTTCAAGATAACCGTGGCATGCCTGTGTGGTGCTAGTGCAGTGGTCTCCAACCCTGGTCCTGGAGAGCCACAGGGTCTGCTGGTTTTGTTTTCACCTTAAAATCAGCACCCAATTGAGACCCAAGACACCAGGTGAGTTGAGTTAAGTGTGTAATCAACTGCTCTAATTGATTCATGAAGTGCAGAGTCATTTTGAAAAGCAGCAGACCCTGAAGCTCTCCAGGCCAGGGTTGGAGACCACTGTGCTAGTGAAACTGCTCATGACGTCCTGAGTAAACTGAACAGCTTTATGACCGCAGAAAACCTTTTTTAAAAAAACGCTTATGAATCATTCATAGCTGGCAAAATGACCAGACATCCTTTTGTGATGTTTCAAAGGGCACTTGTATCCAAAGCCACAGGCATCAATCTTGACAGCATTTTTGCCACCTTGCGAAAGTGCGGGAGAGGTGACCGTTATATTCGGCCAACTATTATCATAGGCTACGATGTGAGCAGTAGGTTGTGATTTTTATGATCTTAGCGATTCCATTCGGAGAGTGTGATCATGTAAATCATGGGCTTCGGATGTACACGGCAGGTGATTTAATCATGAACTTTAAGCTCTCAACAGTTGAAAGTCTCACAGTTCGTTGGGTGGTCCAGCAGTGGTCCAGGAACGTCAATAAAAACATTGAGGACTTTGCAATTTTGGCGTAGAATAATGCGTATGCGTTTCCATTTTAGCCCGTTCAGGTCGCCTTTTGACTCTAACACTGGTGTATTGTGCTGCTTTGATGCTCTTACCAAAGCGTATTAGGCTACATATGAATGTTGAACATTCAAGGCAGAAAAATGATCATAGAAGATCGTTTGGATCTTCTAGCTCTACTTGAAATGTTGGTGATTTTTTAATCTACTGTAGGTCTTTCCTTGGTGCAAGTCGATCCGGATAAATGCCTAAAACTTAAAAATGTAAATGCTACATTTATGATGGATATTGACGAGATACCATTTCTATATTTACAAATTGTTTAAGATGTGCATTTGTTTATAACCTAAAACTATAAATAAGATGTGCTTCAAGCCAGCTAAATAAGAGGGCTGGATAGGTGCTCCAGTGTTCCTTATTTTGGACCAATCCCCGTGAAGTTTCCAGGTAAGGAATTTTCTACTCTAGTTCCAACCTAAAACACCTCGACATAATTAGAATTTGAAATCTTGTGACGTGAAATTCATCCCAGGTCCTATTTTCATGTATTGCACTGTTTCGGAGCTGCCGCTAAAATATAGCGATTGAGAATATGAACTGTTTCTGCTTTTGTCCAAACTATTCAAGTCCTTGTCATGGTTGCTTGTATTAACGTTACTTTATTTTAAACAGGCTACTGTTTCTTCTACTGTTTTATGTGTTGATAAGTATCTGGGTAAATATTACATCTATTCTGTTGCATACATTTTATGCATCTGTGCTGTGCAACTGTGCTAGCTGGGTGCTGCTAAGGAACTCTAGTATTTGTCTGAAATACAGCTTGATCACCTTTTCAACAGCTGTTTTGTGTATTTTGAGCAACCTACCACTAATTGTCAGTATCGCAGACAAGAATTTGCTTGGCCGTTTGATGTCATCTTGCCGATAGACGTACTCCACAGTTGCATTAATCTGGTTAGGCGCGTACCTGTAGGAACATAATAAAAGCAGAATTATTTAAAGCTTGGTTTCGTGCTGATGAAATACGCCTTGTGTACATATGATGACAAGGAAGAAATTACACCTTGTCTGCATAAATATGTCAATTTTTGTTTGAAGCAACACAAGAGATGCAAGTTGGCTCTCTAAGAAATTGTCATTCTATGTGTGTCATTAATTTGTCATTTTGATGTTTATTTAAAGCTCAATGAAATAAATAAATAAAAGCAGAGACTCCTGGCTGGCACTTACATATATTTTGCTTGTGGAAAGATGGAAAGATTTGCACCAGGTTTGCTCAGAATGATGTTCAACTAAAAACCAAAGGTCAAAGTAAAAACAAAGAAATTTAAAAATTATCATTAAAAATAATGCCTCTGGGTTTGTGATACAAGAGATGACTTGTAGTAGCTGCACTAGAACTAGCTGGATTACAGCATTGAGGTTAGAATGCTAAATCATCACAATTCACAAATCATTCTAGACATTTTGTTGTATGAAATTATACCTCATGTTCTCAAAATAACATGTTTATTATTGCAAGTTGTTATAGCAATATCTGGAATTAGTTGACTGGTCAAACACTTTTGTGGTCCTACTCTAAATGTATGCTGAACAGATTGGCTCACCAGGTTGTCGATGGAGTTCTGAATTGATTTGTACGTCTCACGCCTTTGTCCAAAGTTCACTGGCATATCCATGTTATTTATCTGATAGCCCAGACTCAAAGCAAATGAATTTTTGGATAGTTCTGAGAGAAAAAAACAACTTTATTCTAGCAGTTCAACGTGATTTCCTAACATGAACTCTTCCGCAATATTTGCCTCAGTGAAATACATACACTGCAATGCAGAACTGTTTGAGTATGCTTATATAAAATAAAAGAATGTATACTCAATTTCATAAGATTATTTTTTAGCTTCCAAATGCTATGAAAGAAAATAACTGAAAAAGAAATCTTATACATTAGCTAAAAGGGTCCTTGGAACATTGTCAAAGAATTGAAGGTGATGGACTTGAAGCTGACAGGGGACAGAGAAAGATTTGGGGTTTGTTAGCGTGTGACTTACTCTCAAAAGCACTTTTTTGGAACTTCACTGGATCAATCGAGTGACTTTCATGACCATTCAAGAGAGTGCTGACCAGGGGTATAATCTCACACTCACACGGGACGGGTTTCATGGTGTGGAACACAAGTCGGATGAAAATAAAAACATTGACATGGCTGAGGAAACACATGGAGACAAAAAGCGAATTAGGTTGCTAAGAGGAGTTATTTCACAAAATGGAAAGGAACTCTTAAGGATAAAAATAGGAACATACCTGGTAGCTGGTTTCCAGGTTGTTTGAGCGGCTTTGGTGGTCGTCATTCCAGAGAGAGTTGGGGCAGCTGGAATAGGTAGAACACTTGCAGTAATGGAGGGAGAAGTCGCAGTAGCAAAAGATACAGATGTAGATGTTGGACCATTTCTGGTGGTCAGAGATTCACTTGTAGGACTTTGACTTGTGGTTGGAAAATTTGATCGGGTTGGACCTGCACTTGCTAAAGATGTTGTCGTGGGAGATACCATTGTAGTTCTTGGATTACTTGATGTGCTCAGAGTTTCAGTTGTCGCAGGACCTTCAGTTGTGGGTGGAACACTTGTAGTTGGAGCTTCACTTGTAGTTGGAGAAATTGTTTTGGGTGGTGCTACACTTGTACTTGGAATAGTTGTTGTGAGTAGGGCAACACCTGGAGTTTGAGTAATTGTTGTTGGTGGTGCTGCACTTGTAGTTGGTGTACTTTCTGCAGTGGTTTTGGGGGGAGACACAGTTTTAGTCAACAGACTAGTTGTGGTCCTCAGAGATTCAGTTGTTGTAAGACCTTCAGTTGCAGCTGCAACAGTTGTAGTGGTTGAAGGTCCACTTGTGGGTGGGGCAGTTGTTTTTGGTGGTGCTGTACTTGTAGTTGGGGCAGTTGTTACTGGAGATTCACTTGTAGTTGGAGGAATCGTTTTAGGTGGGGCTGCACTTGGAGGAATTTTTGTGGGTAGTGCTGCACTTGTAGTTGGAGCAATTGTTGTGGTTAGCGCTGCATTTGTATTTTCTGCAGGTATTGTGGTGACAGATACAGTTGTTGTTACTGGAGATGGCGTGCTCAGGGATTCAGTTGTTGTAGGACCTTCAGTTGTGGGTGGAATACTTGTGGTTGGAACTCCACTGGTATTTAGGCGAATTGTTGTGGATGGAGCTGCACTTGTAGATGGAGCAATTGTTCTGATTGGTGCTAAATATGTAGTTTCTGCAGCAATTGTGGTGGGAGATACAGTGGTAGCTATTAGATGAGCAGTGCTCCAAGATTTACCGGTTGTTGGACCTACAGTGGTGGGTGGAACATTTACTGTGGTTGCAGCTCCACTTATACTTGCAGCAATTGTTGTGGCTGTAGCACCACTAGCAATTGGAGCAATTATTGTGGCTGGTGCTGCACTTGTAGTTAGAGTAATGGTTGAGGGAGATGCTACATTCGTAGCTGCAGAAATTGCAGGAGTTTGAGCTGCACTTGTTGTTGGGGCAATTGTTGTCATTGAGGCTGCAGTAGTAGATGGAGAAATGGTTGTGGGTGCTGCTTCACTTGTAGTAGGAGCAATGGAAGTGGCTGGAGCTGAACTTGTAGTTGGTGCAGTTGTCATGGTTGGTGCTGGATTTGCAGTTGGAGTAATGGTTGTGGGTGCAGCTGTAATTCTAGTTGTAGCAATAGATATGGCTGGAGCTGAATGTGTAGTTGGGCTAATTGTTGTGGTTGGTGCTCCACTTGTAGTTTTAGTCATTGTGGTTGTAGCTTCACTTGTAGATGGAGCAATTGTTGGGGTAGGAGCTTCACTTGTATGTGGAGATCCTGTTGTGGCTGGAGCTACATTTGTTGTTGTAGGAGTTGCACTTGTTGTTGGGGCAATTATTGTCAATGGTGCTGCACTTGTAGCTGGAGCAATTGTTGTCAGTGGTGCTGCACTTGTAGTTGAAGCAGTCGTTGTGACTGGAGCTGCATTTGTTGTTGGGAAAATTGTCAGCGGTGCTGCACTAATAGTTGGAGCAATTGTTGTGGGTTGTGCTGCATTTGCAGTTGGAGTAATTGTAGTGGTCAGAGCTTCACTTGTAGCTTGGCCAGTTCTTGGTGGTGCCGCACTTGATGTTTTAGCAATGGTTGTGTGTGCTGCTGCAGTTGTAATGTGAGTAATTGTTGTGGTGGGAACTTCACTTCTAGAGTGGGCAGTTATTGTTGCTGGTGCTGCACTTGTCGTTTTAGCAATGGTTGTGGGTGCTGCTGTAGTTTTAGTTGGAGCAGTTGTTGTGACTGCAGCTGCACTTGTTGGGGCAATTGTTGTTGGTTGCACCATGCTTGTAATTGGAGCACTTGTTGGGATGGGTGCTTTTCTTGTTGAAGGGGCCATTGGTGTGGCTGCTGCTGCACTTGTGGTTTTAGCTATTGTGGCTGTAGCTTCACTTGCAGATGGAGCAATTGTTGAGGGTGGAGTGGCACTTTTAATTGGAGCAAATGTTGATACAGCTGCACTTGCGATTGGAGCAACTGTAGTGGTTGAAGCTTCACTTGTTGTTGGGGCATTTGTTGTCATTGGTGCTGCACTTGTAGCTGGAGCAATTGTTGTGGTGGGTCCTTTACTAGTTGTTGGGGAAAATGATGTGGGTAGTGGTGCATTTGTGGTTTTAGCAATTGTGGTTGTTACTTCACTTGTAGATGGAGCAATTGTTCTAGTTGGGGTGGCACTTGTAGTTGGGGCAAATGTTGATGGGGCTGCACTGGTAATTGGAGCAACAACTGGGGCTGGACTTGCACTTGTAGTTCGGCCAGTTGTTCTGACTGAGGCTGCAGTTGTAGATTTAGAAATTGTTGGGGTTGTAGCTGCACTTGTAGCAGGAGCAGTTGTTGTGGTTGGAGTAGTGCTTGTAGTTGGAGCAGTTGTGGAATGTCCTGCAATTTTTAGGGTTGGAGTTGCTCTTATAGGAGTGCCAAATGATGTTAAAGGGGTTGCACTTGCAATTGGAGCAATAGTTGTGCTGAGAGCTTCACTTCCAGTCGGGACAGTTGGTGGTGGTGGTGCGGCACTTGTCATTTTAGCAATGGTTGTGGGTGCTCCTGCAGTTGTAGTGTGAACAATTGTGGTTGGAGCTTCAATTGTTAGTGGAGTACCTGTTTTCGCAGAAACTGCACTTATTGTTGGAGCATTTGTTGTGCCTGGAGCTGCAATTTTAGTTTCTTCAATTGTTCGGGTTGGAGTTGCTCTTGTTGTTGGGCCAATAGTTCTTGATGGGGTTGCACTTGTAATTGCAGCAACTGTTGTGGTAGAAGCTTCAATTTTAGTGTGGGCAGTGGTTGTTGGTGGTCCTGCACTTGTTGTTTTAGCAATGGTTGTGGGTGCTGCTGCAGTTGTAGTTGGCGATGGTATTGTGATTGGAGCTGCACTTGTTGTTGAGGCAATTGTTGTCAGTTGTGCTGAACTTGCAGCGGGAGCAATTGTGTGTGCTGCTGCAGTTGTAGTGTGAGCTATTGTCGTGGTTTTTTGGGCAGGCTCTTTACCTTTTGGGGCGCGCTTGTTGACATTTTCCTCTTTAGTCTTGTTGGGGTGCTGTGCACTGCACTTGTTTTGTTGGGTTTGGATTCACTTGTACTCTTTTTGTGGTGCCTGTGCGGCTGCACTTGTAGTTTGTTTTCTTCCAATTGTTGTGTAGCTTGAGTTTAGCTCGTGTTGTTCGGTGGCCAATTGCTGTTGTATGGGTTTGGCGGGACTTGCAATTGGATTAGCTACTGTTTGTTGGCCAGGAGCCTTCATTGAGTTGTAGCGTGGCAGTTGTTGTTGGTGGTGCTGCACTTGTCGTTTTAGCAATGGTTGTGGGTCCTGCTGCAGTCGTAGTTGGAGCAGTTGTTGTTCTGATTGTGGAGCTTTTTAGCTGCACTTGTGCCTGGAGCTATTGTTGTCTGTGCTGCTGCAGATGGTGTGTGATCTATGTTGGGGTAAGAGCTCACTTGTAGTCTGGGCAGTTGTTGTTGGTTGTGCTACACTTGTCGTTTTAGCTATGGTTTGTGGTGCTGCTGCAGTTGCAGTTGGAGAGTTGTCGTGATTGGAGCTGTACTTGTAGCTGGAGCAATTGTTGTCTGTGCTGCTGCAGTTGTTGTGTGATCCATTGTTGGGGTAAGAGCTTCACTTGTAGTCTGGGCAGGTCTTGTTGGTGGTGCAGTACTTGTCGTTTTTGCAATGGTTGTGGGTGCAGTTGTAGTTGGAGCAGTTGTTGTGATCGGAGCTACACTTGTTGTCTGGGCAGTTGTCACTGGTGCTGCACGTGTAGCTGGAGCAATTGTTATGTGTGCTGCTGCAGTTGTACTGTGAGCAATTGTTGTGGTTGGACCTTCGCTTGTAGTGAAGGCAGTTGTTATTGCCGGAGCTTCACTTGTAGTCTGGGCAGTGTTTGTTGGAGGTGCGGCACTTGTAGCTGGAGCAATTGTTGTGTGTGCTGCTGCAGTCGTAGTGTGAGCAATTGTCGTGGTTGGAGCTTTACTTCTTGGTGGAATACCTGTTGTGCCTGGGCCTGCACTTGTAGTTTCTTCAAGTGTTGGGTTTGGAGGTGCTCTTGTTGTTGGGCTAATTGTTGTAGATGGGGTTCTTGCACTTGCAATGTTGTGGTGAAGCTTCACTTGTAGTCTGGGCAATTGTGCTGGGCAGCTGCTGGTGGCGCTGCAGTTGTAGTTGGAGCAGTTCTTATGATTGGAACTGCACTTGTTGTTGGGGCAACTGTTGTCAGTTGTGCAGAACTTGTACCTGGAGCAATTGTTGTGTGTGCTGCGGCAGTTGTAGTGTGAGCAATTGTTGTGGTTGGAGCTTCACTTGTAGTCTGGGCTGTTGTTGTTCCTCGTGCTGCACGTGTCGTTTTAGCTACGGTTGTGGGTGCTGCTGCACTTGTTGTTGGGGCAGTTGTTGTCAGTGGTGCTGCACTTGTAGCTGGAGCAATTGTTGTCTGTGCTGATGCAGTTGATTGAGCACTTGTTGGGGTTGGTGCTTCACTTGTAGTCTGGGCTGTTGTTGGCGGTGCAGCAGTTGTCATTTTAGCAATGTTTGTTGGGTGCTGCTGCATGTTGTAGTTGGAACGTTTGTTTGTGTGCTGCTGCAGTTGTCGTTTAGCATGGTTGTGATTCGAGCTGCTGTAGGTGTAGTTGGGGCAATTGTTGTCAGTTGTGCTGCACTTGTAACTGGAGCAATGGTTTTGTGTGCTGATCAGTCATTGTGTGAGCTCTTGTTGAGGTTGGAGCTTCACTTGTTGTCTGAGGCAGTTGTTGTTGGTGGTGCGGCACTTGTCGTTTTAGCATGGTTTGTCGATGCAGCTTGCAGTTGTAGTTGGAGCGTTGTTGTGTGTGCTGCTGCAGTTTGTAGTTGAGCAATTGTTGTGGTTGGAGCTTCACTTGTAGGTGGAGACCTGTTGTGGCTGAAACTGTAATTGTTGTGCCGGAGTTGGACTGTAGTTTCTTCATTGCGGGGTTGGAGGTGCTCTTGTTGTTGGGCCAATTTTGTTGATGGGATTGCACTTGCAATTGGCAACTGTTGTGGTAGGAGCTTCAATTGTTGTGTGGGCAGTTGTTTCTGGTGGTGCGACACTTGTCGTTTAGCAATGGTTGTGGTGCAGTGTAGTTGTAGTTGGACAGTTGTTGTGATTGGAGCTGCACCTATTGTTGGGGCAATTGTTGTCAGTTGTGCTGCACTTTGTCCTGAGCATTGTCGTGTGTGCTGCTGCGAGTCACTTGTGTTTAGCTCTTGTTTTGGGGGTTTGGGCTTCACTTGCCGTCTGGGCTGCTGTTGGTGTGTGTGCTGCACTTGTTGTTTAGCAATGGTTGTGGGTGCTGCTGCAGTTGTAGTTGAGCAGATGTTGTGCATTGGAGCTGCACTTGTGGTTGGAGAACCTGTTGTGGCTGGAACGGCACTTGTTTTTTGGACCACTTGTTGTGCCGGGGGCTTCGCTTGTCGTTTTTCTTCAATTTTTTGGGGTTGGAGGTGCTCTTGTTGTTGGCCAATTTGTTTTTTGATGGGTACACTTCCCCTTGTTGGGGTTGGAGCTCTACCCCTTTTCCCCCCTTCCTGAGCTGCTGTTGGTGTGTGTTTGCACTTTTTTGGGGAAATTGTTGTCAGTGGTCGGCACTTGTCCCCGTTGGAGCAATTGTTGTGTGTGCTGCTGCAGTTGTAGTTGGAGCATTTTTTTGTTTTGATTTGACCTGCACTTGTTGAGCAATGGTTTCAGTGGGTGCACGGGATAGCTGGAAAATTGTTGTGTGTGCTGCGGGCAGTTTTAGTGTGAAAAATTTGTTGTGGTTGGAGCTTCCCTTGAAATTTTTCTTCAATTGTTGGGGTTGGATTGCTCTTGTTTTTGGGGCCAATTTTTTGTTGTGGTTTGCACTTGCAGTTGTTGGGGTGGAGCTCACTTGTTGTCTGGGCAGCTGTTGTTGTTTGGTGCGGCACTTGCCGTTTAGCAATGGTTTGGTTGCACGGCGTTGTTTTTAAACCCAGTTGTTGTGTTGGGCTGCACCAAATTTTTTGGGGCAATTGTTTTTCATTGGTGCTGCACTTGTACCTGGAGCAATTGGCGTGTCGGGGTTTGCTGCGTCATTTTTTGTGAGCTCTTTGTTTGGGGTTGGAGGTTCCTTGTCGTCTGGGCTGTTGTTGGTGGGGTGCTGCACTTGTGCTGGAGCAGTGGTTTTTGTATTGCTGCATTTGAGTGTGAGCCCCCTTTCCCTTGGGTTTGGGGCTTTTCTCTGGTTTGGGAAAACCTGTTGAGGGGGAACTGCACTTTTTTGAGGTTGAGCTCACTTGTCATCCCGGGCAGTTGTTTTTTGGGTGTGCGGCACTTAGTCGTTTTAAACAATGGTGGGGGGGGTGCAGCGACAGTGAAGTTGGAACAGTTGTTGGATTGGAGCTGCACTTGTTGTTTGAAGTGAATTGTTTTGGGAAGTTTTGGGGGCTGCTGGCCTTGTTTAGCTTGTTGGGGTTGGAGCTTCAATTTTGCTTTTTGGGGGGCGCATTTTTTTGTTGGTGGGATGCTGCCGCGTTTATTTGGGCAAAGGTTTGTTTGGGCTGCCTTTCTTTGGCAGGGTTGCCAGTTGGGGAGTTGTTTTGTTGTAATTTGTTGGGGGGGGGTGCCTTTTCGGTGGCTTGGGGGGGGGGTTGTTGTAAATGGTTTTCTGGTTTTGCACGGGAGTTGTAGTTGGGGCAGTTGTTTTGATTTGGGCCTGCACTTGTTGAGGCAATGGTTGTCAGTGGTGCTGCACTTGTAGCTGGAGCAATTGTTGTGTGTGCTGCTGCAGTTGTAGTTGGAGCAGATGTTGTGATTGGAGCTGCACTTGTTGTTGAAGTGATTGTTGTCAGTGGTGCTGCAGTTGTAGTTGGAGCAATTGTTGTGGGTTTGGGTTTCCTTGTAGGTGGAGAAACTCTTGTGGCTGAAACTGCACTTGTTGGACTAATTTTGTTCCTGGAGCTGGACTTTGTGTTCCCCTTTAATTGTTGGGGTTGGAGTTGCTCTTGTTTTTGGCTTATTGTCGTTGATGGATTGCACTTGCAATTGGGCAACTGTGTGGTAGGGCTTCAATTGTTGTGTGGGGAGTTGTTGTTGGTGGGGGAGCACTTGCGTTTACAATGGTGGTGGGTGCAGCGGCAGTTGAAGTTGGAACAGTTTTGTGGGTTGGAGCTGACTTGTTGTTGAAGTGTTGTTTGTCAGTGGTGCTGCACTTGTACCTGGAGAAATTGTTGGGTGCTGCTGCAGTCGTTTGTGAGCTCTTGTTGGGGTTGGAGCTTCACTTGCCGTCTGAGCTGCTGTTGGTGGTGCTGCACTTGTTTTTTTTTTAGCAATGGTTGTGGTGCTGCTGCAGTTGTGTTGGAGCAGATGTTGTGATTGGAGCTGCAATTGTTGTTGGGGGATTGTTGTCAGTGATGCTGCAGTTGTAGTTTGAGCAGTTGTTTTGATTTCACACTGCACTTGTTGAGGCAATGGTTGTCAGTGGTGTGCCTTGTAGTTGAGCAATTGTTGTGGGTTTGGGGCTTCAATTGATGGGGGGCAGTTGTTTTGGTGGTGCTTTTGTCGTTTTAGCTTGGTTTTTTGGGGGCTGCTGAGTTGCAGTTGGGGGTTGTTGTGATTGGAGCTGGATTTGTAGCTGGAGCAATTGTTGTCTGTGCTCCTGCAGTCATTGTTTGAGCTCTTGTTGGGGTTGGAGCTTCAGTGTCATCTGGGCTGCTGTTGGTGGTGGTGCTGCACTTGTCGTTTTAGCAATGGTTGTGGGTTCTGCTGCGTTGTAGTTGGAACGATGTTTGATTTGGCTGCTCTTGTTGTTGGGCCAATGTTGTTGATTTGGGGTTGCACTTGCAATTGTTGTGGTTGGAGCTTCAATTGTTGTCTGGGCAGCTTTGTTGGTGTGCTGTACTTGTTGTTTTAGATTGGTTGTGGGTGCGCTGCGTTGTAGGGTTGAGCATTGTTGTCTTGCAGCTGCAGTTGTAGTTGGAGCAGTTGTTTTCATTTGACCTGCACTTGTTGAGGCAAGGTTGTCAGTGGTGCTGCACTTGTAGCTGGAGCAATTGTTGTCTGCGCTGCGTTTTGTTTGGGGAAATTGTTTTTTTGACCCCTTGTTCAATTTGGGGTTG
>NC_057937.1:4042570-4072674 GCF_018555375.3 Anguilla rostrata
GCTGGAGTACTAATGTGGTATGAACTGCTGTTGTTGGTGGAACAGTTTTTGTTGTTGGAGCGATAGTTGTGGTTAGAGCTGCTGTCGTAGAAGGTGATATTGTTGTCTGAGCAGCTATGGTGGTGGTTGTTTTGGTTGTAGTCGTTTGAGCTTCAGCTGTCGGTGTGGGATGTGTTGTTGTGGTTGGACCTTCTGTTGTAGCTGCAGTACCTAATGGGGTATGAACTGATGTTGTTGATGGAGCAGTTTTTGTTGTGGGAGCAGTAGTTGTAGTTTGAGCTGTGTTCTAAGGTGGTTTGTTGTTGAGCAGCTTGGTGGTGGTGTTTTGGTTGTAGTCGTTTGAGCTTCAGCTGTCGGTGTGGAAGAGTTTGTGGTTTGACCTCTGTTGTAGCTGAGTACCTAATGTGGTATGAACTGCGTTGTTGGTGGAACAGTTTTTGTTTTTGGAGCAATAGTTTGTGTTTGAGCTGCAATCGTGAAGGTGGTATTGTTGTTGAGCGCTATGGTGGTGCAGTTTTAGTTGTAGTCGTTTGAGCTTCAGCTGTTCGTGGGGAAGTCTTGTGGTTTGAGCTTCTGTTTTAGCTGGAGTACTAATGTGGTTGAACTGCTGTGTTGGTGGAACAGTTTTGTTGTGGAGCATAGTTGTAGTTGAGCTGCATCGTTAGAAGGTGGTATTGTTGTTTGAGCAGCTATGGGGGTGGTAGGTTTAGTTGTAGTCGTTTGAGCTTCAGCTGTCGGTGTGGGAAGAGTGGTTGTGGTTGGAGCTTCTGTTTTAGCTGGAGTACTTGATGTTGTATGAACTGCTGTTGTAGGAGGAAGTGTTTTTGTTGTTGGAGCGATTGTTGTAGTTTTAGCTGCTGTTGAGGTGGTATTGTTGTTTGAGCAGCGATGGTGGTGGCAGTTTTAGTTGTAGTCATGTGAGCTTCAGCTGTCGTGGGAAGATTAATTGTGGTTGGGCCTTCTGTTGTAGCTGGAGTACCTAATGTGGTATGAACTGCTGTTGTTGGTGGAACAGTTTTTGTTGTTGGAGCGATAGTTGTGGTTAGAGCTGCTGTCGTAGAAGCTGGTATTGTTGTCTGAGCAGCTATGGTGGTGGGGTAGTTTAGTTGTCGTTTGAGCTTCAGCTGTCGGTGTGGGAAGAGTTGTTGTGGTTGGACCTTGTTGTAGCTGAGTACCTAATGTGGTATGAACTGCTGTTGTTGGTGGAACAGTTTTTGTTGTGGGATAGTTGAGTTCAGCTCAGTTGAGTGGTTGTTGACTGCATGGTGTCGTTTGAGGTATTGGTTGGTGAGGTTGTGTTGACTTGTTGTAGCTGAGTACTAATGGGTTGAGTGTTGTGGTGACAGTTTTGTTGTAGTGGCAAGTGTTGAGTACTTCAGCAAGTGGTGTTGGTTTGAGAGATGGTGGTGCAGTTTGTTGTGGTCGTTGAGCTTCACTTTGTGGAGATTTGTGGTTGAGCTTTGTGTAGTAGACCTAATGTGGTTAGAACTGCTGTTGTGTGTGAACAGTTTTTGTTGTTGGAGCAATAGTTGTAGATTCAGCCCCCATTGTGGTAGGTGGTGGTGTTGTTTGAGCAGCAATGGGAGTGATAGGTTTACTTGTCATTTGAGCTTCAGCTGTTGGTGTGGGATGAGTTGTTGTGGTTGGACCTTCTGTTGTAGCTGGAGTACCTAATGTGGTATGAACTGCTGTTGTTGGTGGAACAGTTTTTGTTGTTGGAGCAATAGTTGTAGTTTGAGCTGCAATCGTAGGTGGTATTGTTGTTTGAGCAGCTATGGTGGTGGCAGTTTTAGTTGTAGTCATGTGAGCTTCAGCTGTTGTTGTGGGAAGATTCATTGTGGTTGGAGCTTCTGTTGTAGCTGGAGTACCTAATGTTGTATGAACTGCTGTTGTAGGTGGAACAGTTTTTGTTGTTGGAGCGATAGTTGTAGATTCAGCCCCCATTGTTGTAGGTGGTATTGTTGTTTGAGCAGCTATGGTGGTGGCAGTTTTAGTTGTAGTCATTTGAGCTTCAGCTGTTGTTGTGGGAAGATTCATTGTGGTTGGAGCTTCTGTTGTAGCTGGAGTACCTAATGTGGTATGAACTGCTGTTGTTGGCGGAACAGTTTTTGTTGTTGGAGCGATAGTTGTAGTTTGAGCTGCTGTCATAGAAGGTGGTATTGTTGTCTGAGCAGCCATGGTGGTGCGTTTAGGTTTAGCTGCTAGCTGTCGTGTTGGGAAGGTGTTGTGGTTTGGACCTTCTGTTGTAGCTGGAGTACCTAATGTGGTATGAACTGCTGTTGTTGTGGAACAGTTTTGTTGTGGAGCGAGTTGTAGTTTAGCTGCATTGTAGTAGGTGGTTTGTTGTTTGAGAAGCTATGGTGGTGGCTGTTTTGGTTGTAGTCGTTTGAGCTTCAGCTGTCGGTGTGGGAAGAGTTGTTGTGGTTGGACCTTCTGTTGTAGCTGGAGTACCTAATGTGGTATGAACTGCTGTTGTTGATGGAGCAGTAGTTGTAGTTTCAGCCCCAATTGTAGTAGGTGGTGTTGTTTGAGAAGCTATGGTGGTGGCTGTTTTGGTTGTAGTCGTTTGAGCTTCAGCTGTCGGTGTGGGACGAGTTGTTGTGGTTGGACCTTCTGATGTAGCTGTAGTAACTAATGTGGTATGAACTGCTGTTGTTGGTGGAACAGTTTTTGTTGTTGGAGCGATAGTTGTAGCTTGAGCTCTTGAAGGTGGTATTGTTGTTTGAGCTGCTATGGAAGTGGTAGGTTTAGTTGTAGTCGTTTGAGCTTCAGCTGTCGGTGTGGAGAGTTGTTGTGGTTGCCTTCTGTGTAGCTGAGTACTAATGTGGGTGGACAGTTTTTGTTGTGGGAGCAAGTTTGTAGTTTAGCCGCATTGTGAGGTGGTGTTGTTTGAAGCATGGTGGGCGTTTGTTGTAGTCGTTTGAGCTTCGCTTCGGTGTGGGAGAGTTGTTGTGGTTGACTTCTGTTAGCTGGAGTACCTAATTGGTTGAAGCTGTTTTGGTGGAACAGTTTTTTTTGTTGGGCAATAGTTGTAGTTTAGCTGCTTGTGAAGGTGGTATTGTTGTCTGAGCTGCGATGGTGGTGGTGGTTTTGTGTAGTCGTTGAGCTTCAGCTGTCGGTGTCGGGCGAGTTGTTGTGGTTGGACCTTCTGATGTAGCTTGAGTACCTAATGTGGTATGAACTGCTGTTGTTGATGGAGCAGTAGTTGTAGTTTCAGCCCCAATTGTAGTGGGTGGTATTGTTGTTTGAGAAGCTATGGTGGTGGTCGGTTTAGTTGCAGTCTTATGAGCTTCAACTGTCGGTGTGGGATGATTGGTTGTGGTTGGAGCTTCTGTTTTAGGTGGTGTACGTGATGTGGTGTGGACCGATGTAGGTGGAACAGTTTTTGTTGTGGGAGCAGTAGTTGTAGTTTCAGCCCCAATTGTAGATGGTGTTATTGTTGTTTGAGTAGCTATGCGGGTCGTATGTTTAGTTGTAGCCGTTTGAGCTTCAGCTGTCGGTGTGGGACGAGTGGTTGTGGTTGTAGCTTCTGTTGTTGCTGCATTTGTTGAAGAACTTGTTTTTGTGTAATTTTCATTTGTATATATAGCAGCTCTTGTTGTTTTTTGTGGTTCTTTTGTTGAAGCCTCATTCTCAAATGTTATGTTCATTCTGAAATATATATATTTAAAAATTTTTAATGTTATTTTTGAAGGTCATTTTTAATTTCAATCTTTAATTTGAAATGAGAAACTAAAATTCATTATACTTACAGTTGTCCGTTGGCTCCACTGATTTGCCAGCAGATGTAGACTGTCGTCGAATAAAAATATTCAGTTGTACTCGCATCATGATATTAGGCTCTTATTTACACATTACGTAATGTTATAACATGTCCTGTGATTTGCAACCATGAGATAAATGTCAGTGTATTATTTTGCTAAATAATATTGTTACTATTTATTTAAATAAATTATTTAAAATAATTTCCAGCTGCTTAATGAGTATGTCTGAAAGTTACAGACATTTACACTGTCCTGTAATGTAATTTAAGGTGACAATGTATTTAACAGTATATTTAATGTATTTTTTTAAATAACCCTGTTCTATGAAATATTATATCCATAGTGATGCGCAGTTTCAAAATAATGTTTAAAAAATGATGTTTTATACACATTTTCTGATGCTATTTTTATTTCATTTTATGGAAGATTTTTCTGTTGTGCTAATTGTAGCATACACACGTTCTAAGTATTGCGTTGCATTTTACCCGTTAGGACAGAACCACAAATATTTGCCATTGGAGGCAAAAGAAATATATAGCCTACTTACCCACGGTCACTAAGACCCTTAATTCTCTTCTGGTTTTAATGCCATGACATACAGAGGGAAACCATCTAAAATAGCAAAAGAGGCCCACATCAGTAGCCGCGCCCACAGAGATGACTTTTCAGGTAAATTCCCAGTAAGTTCTTTCCTCTGATCTGATATGTGCAGTTTTGTTGCCAACATTGAATTGATGTATGTGGAGTGAAGATAAAGTGCCTTTTAATCAATACGAGCGCATTTCTATGGACCAATCTCTTGTGGTCAAAAAACATAACATTTATTACGTCTGTTAAACAGTGATTTTGAATTGTAGGACAAATATTTAAGGTCTCCTGAATTACAGTGTGATGTTGTGCCGGAAATAAAGCAACAGCACATCAGTTCAAGTAGATCACATTGTGTTTCCATATTTTTAAAAAACTCCCCAGAAATGTGGCTTTGAAAACCCTGTCCCTTTAGCTATTTACACTGAATAATTTTGGGGAAAGTGTGAAAATAATAAACTGAATTACAATTAAAAATTGTTTCATAGATCATTTAATGATGAACACTGTCTTATTCCCAATTAATAAGTAAAATTCAAACCAGTATGCATTTTTTCCCATTTTCTAAAAGCCAAGGCATTCTTACAATATATAAGGATGTCATGGCTAAAGATGCATACATGCGTCTACCAGTGCATTTCATAGATTACCCCCACAGAGGTCTCCATTGTTAAGCAATTTAAAACACCAGCATTCATAGTGTCATACGTGTTAAATGGGCCCTGTATTTTTTTTGAAAATAAAATTCGATTTTAAAAAGAAAACTAGAATTTTAAATTCAACATTTTTTAAAGTATCAGTTCTTGATGTCCGACTAATACAGCATCAGCGTGTGAAACAAAATTAAATGCAAATTGTGCCCACCTACCGCATACCCCCAAGCAGAAAGGTAGGTTTTGTACCAAAACATATAACATGCGTCAATTCAATCAGTTCCAAGCCTCATGATACTTTTTCCATCTAGGCCAGCAGATGGTGGGGGCCCAATGGTGAGGTTAAAAGTTAAAGTTCCCAAACCCATTGAATCTTTGCTTTTACAAAGAATGTCATAAAAACTTATAAAAGTGCAATCGGTGTACATGGACAAAGCGACAAAAACGAATAAAAAAAAATTTAAAAAGGTAGTAATAAAAATAAAAATGTCAATACATTTTAAGAGTGCAATAAAAAATATAAGCTCAAGGGGTTCTGAAGAATATTTTGCTGTAGTTGTCTAACAGTAAATTATTATTTTTATTGTGGCTCAATTCAAGTGTTTTAATGAGTTGACTAACTTCCATGTTTGCATGCGTCAAACACTGTACTTTTTTGCACTGTCATTACTCGATGACTCACGAGATAGTTTCTACCTTCCCTCATGCGCTTCAAATAAGCACTTGGTGGCAGTATTTAACCCACAGTCACCAAATTTATTGACTGCCTGTGAAGTTATAGCTAAATGACCATAAATCAAGTTTTTCCCCCAGGTAGGGGGTTTTTTTCCCCCTGTAACGGACAGCTCCCCCTTTAAAACTTTTCCCATTTATTTTCATAATAAAGTTGTAGTTTGTTGAATTTTAATTAATTATAAATATGTTTACTTAAGTTGCTACTTTTGAGCTTTTATATCGAATTAAAAATTGCTTATATTTAAAAAAAATATTCTCGATATGAAAATGTTTATACAATATAATATCGTTTTTTAGCAATTTTATTTTATTTGTTTTTTTGTAAAGTAAAAAATAGCGTGTGCCCGTGTACTCACTGCAGTTGGTGTGGACATTTTCTTAAAGGCGGAATTTTCCCCCGGTTTATCTAATACTATTTGGTATATTTCTGCAGCCCATGATATTGACTAAAGTGACCGGTTGATAGCGTTTTTAAACACTGAAATCCCCTCGCATACCATTCCTCCGCCAACTGTCCCAGGGGCAAAAAAACTATTTCGTGATTAATCCTTTGAAGTATTTTTTTTAAAGTTATTTTTATTTATTTATTTCAAAAACCTAAATAGTTTGTGGACCCATTGCTACTACCAGTAGTGATTTTGACATCAGCATTTCTTTTTAGAATCTCAATTAAAAATTTTTCCCAGTAATTTCACATTTTTTGACATGTTTGGGATCTTTCCTTAAAGGTTAAAAACAACAAATTTTTTAATTGCTTTAGATAAAAATTTTGGAAAAAATGCAGGGCAGAAATATTATAATTAGCCCTTTTAAATTGCATACTAATTTCCCAAAAATTGGTAATTGTGTAAAGGTTATTAGGCTCTGAAAATATTTTTCAAAAAACAAATGTGGAGTGGAGGCTTTATTTTAAAAAAGTATTTTGACATCGTTGTCGTTGTAAAAAGGAGAAAATCTTACCATGTAGAGGTTGCATTTAAGTTCCCCGCGAAAAAAAAACAATAGAAAATCGCACCGACCAAAAATTTTTGCAAAGACGTTTTTGGGACGCTGAAAAAAATCCATCGGGTAATTCAGTTCGCGCCCATACAATGTTTGAAATGCTTTCTTTCAAAACAATAACAACCCGATCAATGTTTTCCCCTTTAAATCATGGTCATTCTTCGTGTGAGCTTGAATGTCCTTAAGCGTCGGATAATTGGGCTAATTAAATTTGTGATTGCTATTAATTTTCGCTACAGTAAACACAAAGTCCAAAACCCCAATTTATTGTTTTCAATCTCCCACAAAAATTTAGCCTTGAATGTTTTGGGGAAAAAACTCACCCTCTGTTTTCAAATGGCTATCCTTTTGTCCAAAGGCGATAGCTTTTAAATGAAATCCTTCTGTATGAAAACTTACTGTGATGTAAGCTCCTTCTCGAGAAATAGCGGTTTGGCAGGATCACCTTGAATGTTTTTTAAAAAAGGGGTGTTAGTCATTCGGGGTGTAAAATGCATTTTTATTATTTTGCCCGCGGCCTCGGCTAGCGAAAAAGGGTGTATAAAAATTTCACAAAAATAGACTTCCAAAAAAATACAAAGAAATGTCTCAATAGCACCTGTTAAAGGGAAGGTGTGGTTTTTTTTAAAACCCCGGGGTGTCCTTATTATCCCTTAGTCCCTTTTACATTCCCCCGCTTTTGCATATGAGGTATTTTTTTCCGATAGAACAATGGTCATACTTATTAAAAAAATGATTTTTTTTTTGGTAGGTAAAAAATAGCGTTCTGAACCGTATAGCGCTACAAATTGGTACGTGTGGACATAAAAGAATTGGGATGATTTCCTGCCTGGAAGAGCGGGGGGTGTGCTTTTTTTATTGATTTTAAAACGTTTTGGGGCGCAACTGGCTGATAAAGTTGGTCTTGGGGGCTGTTTGTGTCTTCGTCGTCTGCATGATGGGTTTTTACCGAAAAGTTTTTATGGGTTTTTTTGTGGGGATGTGGTAGAATTAGGTGAGTGAACGTTGTCGTGTGGACGCAGCCTTGCTGTGTGGTTGAATTCTGCGTGAACCGGTGGGAGAGCCCTTTTAAAGTAACTATTGTTTGTCCCCCACTCCCAAACCCAAAATTTAGCCTACCATAAGGATTTTTAATGTATGTAAAAGAACACTTAAAAAAGTAGAAAAACTATATATATATACATTTTTTTAGATTCTGCCTCAACATCAGAGCTGCACCCTGCCCAGATGTGGGATTCTGTACTGTCGGGGGGTAGCCCCACTTTCTGTGCCGGGTTCCTTAAGGGTGGAACCACACAGCAACATCTCACACCGGGCGAAGGGAACCCAGAAAGAACGTACTGCAACACGGCTGGGGCTCGTTAACTGGCAGGAGACGATGGCCATTCCAAAGGCCTATACAGCGGGAGGCACAGTGAGTGTGCGGGGTCCCCACAACCTTATTGCGGC
The DNA here is from genome assembly GCF_018555375.3 of Anguilla rostrata. Classification (NCBI taxonomy): domain Eukaryota; kingdom Metazoa; phylum Chordata; class Actinopteri; order Anguilliformes; family Anguillidae; genus Anguilla; species Anguilla rostrata. Next base: position 4,050,762 of record NC_057937.1, read on the forward strand.
TTGGTTTCCGACTGGTTGGTGTTGTGAAAAATGACAGATGAGGAGTTGCTTGGCTGGTTGATGTCACCTTGTCAAAAGACATGCTCCACACTGCTCGAATCTCATTGACATGTTGCTGCAGGAAAACATGTAGAGGCAAAACTGAAGAAAGTATTGTCCCATGCTTTGAAATGCAACATAGCATGGGATAAAATTCATTGTCGCCAAAAATATTACTTAGCGAGACCAAGTTTGTGATTATAGTTTGTGATTATGTGAATTTCCTTGAGAAAGTTGAATTGGTTTGTTCAGCATTATTTTCCCCTGGTTATAAAACAAGATATCAGTCACTGAAATTTTTTTTATATTAAGGTGAAAATATAAAGGGTTTATTCATTTGGCTTCATGGATTCAAACCTGCAAGTAATGCAAACGGCAGAATTTCACTTTAAATTAATGGGCAAACTGTCACTTTTTTCCAGCTCACACATTTTCTCACACTCCCAACTCAGATCCTGCAAAAAAGTTAAAAATATAACTTAAAAAGAAATCTCTCCTGTGTGCAATTAGATGTTGAATAGCCAACTCGCCTCCTGCACTAGAGTTGGCTACCTGGTCCTTGGTGTGTGTTTGGGGATTATTTAAAACACCTGAAGCATTTGGGTTTTTATAATAAAGGGTACACTTTGGTTTTTCCTGTCATATGCAAAAGGGGATATGAGGTTAACCTAGGGATTGGAATGATAAAAACATTAATTAAAATTGAGTTAAATAAAATGTAGAAACTTGTGAACTGAATTATAAGGAGAATTTAAAGAAAATAAATAAATATGTAGACAGCGAGCTTTAAAAAACTCCCGTCAATTCAAAGGGTCCGTGGTAGTTCCCCCCACTGTCATGAAGTGACGCTTCGATCAATCGCATGTAACCCTTATCTAAAAAAACAAAGAACAAAAACAAGTTCAGCTCTAATTCAAATGCCCCACAGGAAAAGCCAGTAATTGGGCCAGCAGGTTGTTGAGCAGGTTCAATGGAAGAAAGCAGTAACAGGCTGAAGGGTGGAGAGTTTTCTCTGGGGTAACTGTAATTCTGTGCAGCGTCAAAATCCTAGGCCTTACAGGAGGGCCCCCCCGTCTCCAGGCACCGAATCTCACAAGGACAACGGGCAGTTAGAATTATTTGGTTTTAGAGCAGCAGATGGGGGAAAACCTCCGACTGTACCTCTGCCCGGATTGAACTGGAGGCAGAAGCGGAGAGTTATAATTTTTGGATCTGGATCAGCCTAGGACCAGAGCCTAATTAAAATTCAAGATCTGAGGGGGGTTTTCGCAAGGCAAGTTACTGACAACAGATTACTGCTCATGGACTGAAGGAAAGAGAAATGGCCGTTCTGGGTTTTTCTGTGATCCTGCTTGTGCACACCCCCCCCCCGCCCCGGGCTGACGGGGATAAACCTTCTCTGGAACTGATCCACCTACGTGCTGGTATTTGCCCGTTCTCTTTTTGATGGCCAGGCTGGCACAGTACAGATCCGACGGGATGTTGTGATGGAACCGGGCCAGGCACAATTTCCCCTCTCTCTCCCTCTCTCTGGGCAGCACCCAGAGATTTGTGGGAGTGGGGTTTACGCTGCAGCCCAACACTGCAACAGCAACTCCTATACATCCGGTCCCAAAAACATTCTCCCCCATGAGTCAGGACTGTGAAACCATTGCCAAATGGAGCTTACTGTCATCCTGTTAAATTAAAAAAGTTCACCTAGTTGGCGCGCCCTCGTTTAACAATGTCTCGCCCATTATACTGCGAGCCTAGTGAATATTTTATTTCCATGGACCTGTTTGGTTTTTCACATTTACGTATTTGTTTTGGATTCAAATCTTTTCTACCTTTACTGATCTTGTCTGGTGTGTTGGAACCAATGAAATACTCTCAAAAGTGCAAGCCGCCTTGGCCATATCGCAGGCTCAATTACACAGGCAAGATCAACAGAGCACGAAAAGTATTTGAATCCAAAACAAATATGTATATGACCCATGTCTGATTTCATGAGATTTATCTATCTATCCATCCATCTTTATGTATCCCGCTTATTCCTGGTCAGGGTCGTGGGAGGTGCTGGGGCCCATCCCAGCATGCATTGGAGCAAAGGCAGTATTCCCCTGGACACTTCGCCAGTCCATTTGCAGGGCACAGACACCATTCTCATGAGATTTGTTTAATCTTTCAATTAATTTAGGATGGTCCTCTGATATGTGTTGCACATCTATGTAGCTGGACTATGATTACATGTGCGGGCAGAAAGTGTGTGCTGGTTGAACAAAATAGTGAAAATACCACATAAATAAGGACTTTAAATTAGAAGCAAATTACATTTCAAACCCAGCTACAAAGGTGAGTTGGATAAAGTTCATAAAGTCTTGTACATGTCAGCTTGAAAGAGGTTTGAACATCAGCACTTTGATATGAGAATTCCCAAACCAACGTGAGGCAAATAATAGGGTTCCAAGGGACCAAATATTCGCTGTCTGAATTGCAGGTCCATAACTTTAAAAAAAAAAAAAAAAAAAAATTTGTGGCAATGGAAAACAATGTCAAAAATGAAAGTTGAAAAATGAAGTAAATTGAAGCTCACTGATAGGGACGTACACTTAACAGGATACGTCAAAACTCGACCTCAAAGTGGGCCCGGAATGTGTAGCTCGCATCATTTGCATATATTGTTTTTTTGCTTTTTTGCCATTATATATGATTTATAGCACTCTTGGATGTCTAAGGTGTATTAGGTTCATTGAACAAACATGTCATGGGCCTGCAGATTCGAAGCAGGCGTCAAACCAGGAATACTGAAATGTCAGACGGTAGAATTAAATGCATTGTTTGTTGAAGTTGGGTGGTGACACAGTTACTGGTCTAAAGAAACATATTTGTAGGGCTCATGCCTTAGTTAAATAGATTTACTAAAACCACTGGTTTTCTTTAATAAATAACCTTTGTCATGCACAGACACTGTAATTGTCATAGTGACTCATAGTGACTGGCACCTGCCACACACCAAGAGGCATGCTTTAAATTTTAAACCTGCAAAGTCACACGCCTGATTCTATTGTCAAGGTGCTTAGCAAAGACTCTAGTGCAGGGATCAGCAACTCACGGTTCTCGAGGGCCGAGAACTGCTGGTTTTCCACCCTCCCTTTGCCTGGGAGTCAGGTGTGAAGACAATCCTGGCCAATCAGTAGCACTAATTACCCGGGAGAAAGAGAACCAGGGCTGGATTTGGTTTGAGGCCAGAGTTAATGATCCCTGCTCTAGTGGTTGATTAGTAGAATCAGGTGAGTGCCGCACACTGGCCCTTTCTGGAAAGATTGAGGACCCCTAGCTCTATAACATGAAAAGCAAATAAGAAAAATTAACATCTTGTTAAAATTGGGATTGCAGCTGAGGCTGCATACACAGAAGGCCCCCAGGACTGAGTTAGAGAACACTGATCTACTGGAACAGGATGGGCCAGCTAGCATGATGTATTTAATGTAAAACAGGCGAAGAATAAATATGTAGCCTATAAAACTTTTAAAATTCTTTATTGTTTTAGAAAAAAATTGAAAACAAGAGGAAAAAATGACATTCTATAGTGATTTGTTTTGCTAAGCAATATATTTGTTTTCAACCTTTCCAAATTACAAAAATGCCTTGAAATAAACAATACATATGAAATGAAGCATGACAGAATAGCTAAATTAATAAATGTGAATTTTTTGCTATTTCCCCTTTGATCTCATTACATGGATTTCTCAGAGAAGTATTACATTGTTCAGCCATACAGTTGCTATTTACAGTATGTGCTGGACGAACATTCATAATAAAACAATAGTCATGATAAAGCTTTACAGGTTTTCAGATTCCAGCTAATGCTCAGAGCTCCACCCTCTCATATGAGATGCGTCCTGTACTGCTGAATGTTGGTAGGCTGCCTCCTGTGCCAACGTCTCTAAGCCGCACAGCAACCACACAGCTGACACTGCAACACAGAGGCAAGAAAGTCAGAGAGGGAGAGGGAGAGAGCGCATACATTGCAGCACAGAGTGAAAGCGAGAGAGAGGGAAACTACCTCAAATAATCAATAGAGAAAGACAGATAACACGCACAATACACAATTATGCAGGTACGCAGGTACACACATACACACACACACAGTCCCGTATTGCTATCATTGAGGACTTCCCATTGACTACATTCATTCCGTAACCTCTAACCTAACCCCAACCACTAAATGCCTAACCTTAACCTTAACCTAATGTAACCTTGCCTTAATCCTAAATCCTAACCCTCTCAAAACAGCCCATTGACCTTGTGGGGACCAGCAAAATGTCCCCACAAGCATAATGTTCCTCATCTTTCTATCTGTGTGGGGACATTTGGTCCACCAAAAGTAGTATTACAAGTTCACACACACACACACACACACACACACACTGCAGTCCCACCCAGGAAGATCCAGAAGGAGGGGGAGGATGATGATACTGCAGGGGATGATGATGCCAGGGCCCATCCAGGAACCTGCCTGCTGTACTTGTGATCAGCTGCAGGACAGGGCCCCTTGTGGTGGGGGGCTGCGGTGGGGCCAGACCTGAATGCACAGACACAATGAGTAATACAAACTCATCAAGCTGGGACTTCATCCAGCAAAGGGACTCAAAGGGCCATATTTTCAAGATAACCGTGGCATGCCTGTGTGGTGCTGGTGCAGTGGTCTCCAACCCTGGTCCTGGAGAGCCACAGGTCTGCTGGTTTTGTTTTCACCTTAAAATCAGCACCCAATTGAGACCCAAGACACCAGGTGAGTTGAGTTAAGTGTGTAATCAACTGCTCTAATTGATTCATGAAGTGCAGAGTCATTTTGAAAAGCAGCAGCCCCTGAAGCTCTCCAGGCCAGGGTTGGAGACCACTGTGCTAGTGAAACTGCTCATGCGTCCTGAGTAAACTGAACAGCTTTATGCCCGCAGAAAACCTTTTTTAAAAACGCTTATGAATCATTCATAGCTGGCAAAATGACCAGACATCCTTTGTGATGTTTCAAAGGGCACTTGTATCCAAAGCCACAGGCATCAATCTTGACAGCATTTTGCCACCTTGCGAAAGTGCGGGAGAGGTGACCGTTATATTCGGCCAACTATTATCAAGGCTACGATGTGAGCAGTAGGTTGTGATTTTATGATCTTAGCGATTCCATTCGGAGAGTGTGATCATGTAAATCATGGGCCGGATGTACACGGCAGGTGATTTAATCATGAACTTTAAGCTCTCAACAGTTGAAAGTCTCACAGTTCGTTGGGTGGTCAGCAGTGGTCCAGGACGTCAATAAAAACATTGAGGACTTTGCAATTTTGGCGTAGAATAATGCGTATGCGTTTCCATTTTAGCCCGTTCAGGTCGCCTTTTGACTCTAACACTGGTGTATTGTGCTGCTTTGATGCTCTTACAAAGCGTATTAGGCTACATATGAATGTTGAACATTCAAGGCAGAAAAATGATCATAGAAGATCGTTTGGATCTTCTAGCTCTACTTGAAATGTTGGTGATTTTTTAACTACTGTAGGTCTTTCCTTGGTGCAAGTCGATCCGGATAAATGCCTAAAACTTAAAAATGTAAATGCTACATTTATGATGGATATTGACGAGATACCATTTCTATATTTACAAATTGTTTAAGATGTGCATTTGTTTATAACCTAAAACTATAAATAAGATGTGCTTCAAGCCAGCTAAATAAGAGGGCTGGATAGGTGCTCCAGTGTTCCTATTTTGGACCAATCCCGTGAAGTTTCCAGGTAAGGAATTTTCTACTCTAGTTCCAACCTAAAACACCTCGACATAATTAGAATTTGAAATCTTGTGACGTGAAATTCATCCCAGGTCCTATTTTCATGTATTGCACTGTTTCGGAGCTGCCGCTAAAATATAGCGATTGAGAATATGAACTGTTTCTGCTTTTGTCCAAACTATTCAAGTCCTTGTCATGGTTGCTTATTAACGTTACTTTATTTTAAACAGGCTACTGTTTCTTCTACTGTTTATGTGTTGATAAGTATCTGGGTAAATATTACATCTATTCTGTTGCATACATTTTATGCATCTGTGCTGTGCAACTGTGCTAGCTGGGTGCTGCTAAGGAACTCTAGTATTTGTCTGAAATACAGCTTGATCACCTTTTCAACAGCTGTTTTGTGTATTTTGAGCAACCTACCACTAATTGTCAGTATCGCAGACAAGAATTTGCTTGGCCGTTTGATGTCATCTTGCCGATAGACGTACTCCACAGTTGCATTAATCTGGTTAGGCGCGTACCTGTAGGAACATAATAAAAGCAGAATTATTTAAAGCTTGGTTTCGTGCTGATGAAATACGCCTTGTGTACATATGATGACAAGGAAGAAATTACACCTTGTCTGCATAAATATGTCAATTTTTGTTTGAAGCAACACAAGAGATGCAAGTTGGCTCTCTAAGAAATTGTCATTCTATGTGTGTCATTAATTTGTCATTTTGATGTTTATTTAAAGCTCAATGAAATAAATAAATAAAAGCAGAGACTCCTGGCTGGCACTTACATATATTTTGCTTGTGGAAAGATGGAAAGATTTGCACCAGGTTTGCTCAGAATGATGTTCAACTAAAAACCAAAGGTCAAAGTAAAAACAAAGAAATTTAAAAATTATCATTAAAATAATGCCTCTGGGTTTGTGATACAAGAGATGACTTGTAGTAGCTGCACTAGAACTAGCTGGATTACAGCATTGAGGTTAGAATGCTAAATCATCACAATTCACAAATCATTCTAGACATTTTGTTGTATGAAATTATACCTCATGTTCTCAAAATAACATGTTTATTATTGCAAGTTGTTATAGCAATATCTGGAATTAGTTGACTGGTCAAACACTTTTGTGGTCCTACTCTAAATGTATGCTGAACAGATTGGCTCACCAGGTTGTCGATGGAGTTCTGAATTGATTTGTACGTCTCACGCCTTTGTCCAAAGTTCACTGGCATATCCATGTTATTTATCTGATAGCCCAGACTCAAAGCAAATGAATTTTTGGATAGTTCTGAGAGAAAAAAACAACTTTATTCTAGCAGTTCAACGTGATTTCCTAACATGAACTCTTCCGCAATATTTGCCTCAGTGAAATACATACACTGCAATGCAGAACTGTTTGAGTATGCTTATATAAAATAAAAGAATGTATACTCAATTTCATAAGATTATTTTTAGCTTCCAAATGCTATGAAAGAAAATAACTGAAAAGAAATCTTATACATTAGCTAAAAGGTCCTTGGAACATTGTCAAAGAATTGAAGGTGATGGACTTGAAGCTGACAGGGGACAGAAAGATTTGGGGTTTGTTAGCGTGTGACTTACTCTCAAAAGCACTTTTTGGAACTTCACTGGATCAATCGAGTGACTTTCATGACCATTCAAGAGAGTGCTGACCAGGGGTATAATCTCACACTCACACGGGACGGGTTTCATGGTGTGGAACACAAGTCGGATGAAAATAAAAGCATTGACATGGCTGAGGAAACACATGGAGACAAAAGCGAATTAGGTTGCTAAGAGGAGTTATTTCACAAAATGGAAAGGAACTCTTAAGGATAAAAATAGGAACATACCTGGTAGCTGGTTTCCAGGTTGTTTGAGCGGCTTTGGTGGTCGTCATTCCAGAGAGAGTTGGGGCAGCTGGAATAGGTAGAACACTTGCAGTAATGGAGGGAGAAGTCGCAGTAGCAAAAGATACAGATGTAGATGTTGGACCATTTCTGGTGGTCAGAGATTCACTTGTAGGACTTTGACTTGTGGTTGGAAAATTTGATCGGGTTGGACCTGCACTTGCTAAAGATGTTGTCGTGGGAGATACCATTGTAGTTCTTGGATTACTTGATGTGCTCAGAGTTTCAGTTGTCGCAGGACCTTCAGTTGTGGGTGGAACACTTGTAGTTGGAGCTTCACTTGTAGTTGGAGAAATTGTTTTGGGTGGTGCTACACTTGTACTTGGAATAGTTGTTGTGAGTAGGGCAACACCTGGAGTTTGAGTAATTGTTGTTGGTGGTGCTGCACTTGTAGTTGGTGTACTTTCTGCAGTGGTTTTGGGGGAGACACAGTTTTAGTCAACAGACTAGTTGTGGTCCTCAGAGATTCAGTTGTTGTAAGACCTTCAGTTGCAGCTGCAACAGTTGTAGTGGTTGAAGGTCCACTTGTGGGTGGGGCAGTTGTTTTTGGTGGTGCTGTACTTGTAGTTGGGGCAGTTGTTACTGGAGATTCACTTGTAGTTGGAGGAATCGTTTTAGGTGGGGCTGCACTTGGAGGAATTTTTGTGGGTAGTGCTGCACTTGTAGTTGGAGCAATTGTTGTGGTTAGCGCTGCATTTGTATTTTCTGCAGGTATTGTGGTGACAGATACAGTTGTTGTTACTGGAGATGGCGTGCTCAGGGATTCAGTTGTTGTAGGACCTTCAGTTGTGGGTGGAATACTTGTGGTTGGAACTCCACTGGTATTTAGGCGAATTGTTGTGGATGGAGCTGCACTTGTAGATGGAGCAATTGTTCTGATTGGTGCTAAATATGTAGTTTCTGCAGCAATTGTGGTGGGAGATACAGTGGTAGCTATTAGATGAGCAGTGCTCCAAGATTTACCGGTTGTTGGACCTACAGTGGTGGGTGGAACATTTACTGTGGTTGCAGCTCCACTTATACTTGCAGCAATTGTTGTGGCTGGAGCACCACTAACAATTGGAGCAATTATTGTGGCTGGTGCTGCACTTGTAGTTAGAGTAATGGTTGAGGGAGATGCTACATTCGTAGCTGCAGAAATTGCAGGAGTTTGAGCTGCACTTGTTGTTGGGGCAATTGTTGTCATTGAGGCTGCAGTAGTAGATGGAGAAATGGTTGTGGGTGCTGCTTCACTTGTAGTAGGAGCAATGGAAGTGGCTGGAGCTGAACTTGTAGTTGGTGCAGTTGTCATGGTTGGTGCTGGATTTGCAGTTGGAGTAATGGTTGTGGGTGCAGCTGTAATTCTAGTTGTAGCAATAGATATGGCTGGAGCTGAATGTGTAGTTGGGCTAATTGTTGTGGTTGGTGCTCCACTTGTAGTTTTAGTCATTGTGGTTGTAGCTTCACTTGTAGATGGAGCAATTGTTGGGGTAGGAGCTTCACTTGTATGTGGAGATCCTGTTGTGGCTGGAGCTACATTTGTTGTTGTAGGAGTTGCACTTGTTGTTGGGGCAATTATTGTCAATGGTGCTGCACTTGTAGCTGGAGCAATTGTTGTCAGTGGTGCTGCACTTGTAGTTGAAGCAGTCGTTGTGACTGGAGCTGCATTTGTTGTTGGGAAAATTGTCAGCGGTGCTGCACTAATAGTTGGAGCAATTGTTGTGGGTTGTGCTGCATTTGCAGTTGGAGTCATTGTAGTGGTCAGAGCTTCACTTGTAGCTTGGCCAGTTCTTGGTGGTGCCGCACTTGATGTTTTAGCAATGGTTGTGTGTGCTGCTGCAGTTGTAATGTGAGTAATTGTTGTGGTGGGAACTTCACTTCTAGAGTGGGCAGTTATTGTTGCTGGTGCTGCACTTGTCGTTTTAGCAATGGTTGTGGGTGCTGCTGTAGTTTTAGTTGGAGCAGTTGTTGTGACTGCAGCTGCACTTGTTGGGGCAATTGTTGTTGGTTGCACCATGCTTGTAATTGGAGCACTTGTTGGGATGGGTGCTTTTCTTGTTGAAGGGGCCATTGGTGTGGCTGCTGCTGCACTTGTGGTTTTAGCTATTGTGGCTGTAGCTTCACTTGCAGATGGAGCAATTGTTGAGGGTGGAGTGGCACTTTTAATTGGAGCAAATGTTGATACAGCTGCACTTGCGATTGGAGCAACTGTAGTGGTTGAAGCTTCACTTGTTGTTGGGGCATTTGTTGTCATTGGTGCTGCACTTGTAGCTGGAGCAATTGTTGTGGTGGGTCCTTTACTAGTTGTTGGGGAAAATGATGTGGGTAGTGGTGCATTTGTGGTTTTAGCAATTGTGGTTGTTACTTCACTTGTAGATGGAGCAATTGTTCTAGTTGGGGTGGCACTTGTAGTTGGGGCAAATGTTGATGGGCTGCACTGGTAATTGGAGCAACAACTGGGCTGGACTTGCACTTGTAGTTCGGCCAGTTGTTCTGACTGAGGCTGCAGTTGTAGATTTAGAAATTGTTGGGGTTGTAGCTGCACTTGTAGCAGGAGCAGTTGTTGTGGTTGGAGTAGTGCTTGTAGTTGGAGCAGTTGTGGAATGTCCTGCAATTTTTAGGGTTGGAGTTGCTCTTATAGGAGTGCCAAATGATGTTAAAGGGGTTGCACTTGCAATTGGAGCAATAGTTGTGCTGAGAGCTTCACTTCCAGTCGGGACAGTTGGTGGTGGTCGTGCGGCACTTGTCATTTTAGCAATGGTTGTGGGTGCTCCTGCAGTTGTAGTGTGAACAATTGTGGTTGGAGCTTCAATTGTTAGTGGAGTACCTGTTTTCGCAGAAACTGCACTTATTGTTGGAGCATTTGTTGTGCCTGGAGCTGCAATTTTAGTTTCTTCAATTGTTCGGGTTGGAGTTGCTCTTGTTGTTGGGCCAATAGTTCTTGATGGGGTTGCACTTGTAATTGCAGCAACTGTTGTGGTAGAAGCTTCAATTTTAGTGTGGGCAGTGGTTGTTGGTGGTCCTGCACTTGTTGTTTTAGCAATGGTTGTGGGTGCTCTGCGTGTAGTGGCGAGGTATGTGTTGAGCTGATTTGGTTTAGCAATTGTTGCATGTGCTGAACTTGCAGCGGAGCATTGGTGTGCGCTGCGTTGAATGTGAGCAATTGTTGTAGTGGGACTCACTTTAGTGAGGGCTGTTTGAGGGGCTGCACTTTAGTCGGCATGTGTGTGTGCGCGCTGTAGAGCAATTGTTGTGTGTGCTGCTGCAGTTGTAGCTGAGCATGTGTGTGGTGCTGTAGCGGAGCAATTGTGTGTTTGGCAATTGTGGAGCTTCACTGAGTCTGCAATTGGTGGTGTGCAGCATGTATTAGCATGTATGGTGGCTGAGTGTAGATAGACAGTCTTGTGATTGAGCTGCCTTGTGCTGGAGCATTGTTGTGTGATGTGCTGCAGCTTAGTGTACATGTCTGTTGAGCTTTACTTCTGGAATATTGTGCTGGAAATGCATTGTGTTGGGCACTTGTTGTGCTGGTGCCTGTAGTTTCTCAATTTGGTTGGGTTCCGGTGTTGGCAATTGTTGATGGGTTTGCACTTGCAATTGGAGCAACTGTTGTGCTAGGAGCTTCAGTTGTAGCGTGGGCAGTTGTTGTTGGTGGTGCTGCACTTGTCGTTTTAGCAATGGTTGTGGGTCCTGCTGCAGTCGTAGTTGGAGCAGTTGTTCTGATTGGAGCTGCACTTGTGCCTGGAGCTATTGTTGTCTGTGCTGCTGCAGATGGTGTGTGATCTATTGTTGGGGTAAGAGCTTCACTTGTAGTCTGGGCAGTTGTTGTTGGTTGTGCTACACTTGTCGTTTTAGCTATGGTTGTGGGTGCTGCTGCAGTTGCAGTTGGAGGAGTTGTCGTGATTGGAGCTGTACTTGTAGCTGGAGCAATTGTTGTCTGTGCTGCTGCAGTTGTTGTGTGATCCATTGTTGGGGTAAGAGCTTCACTTGTAGTCTGGGCAGGTCTTGTTGGTGGTGCAGTACTTGTCGTTTTTGCAATGGTTGTGGGTGCAGTTGTAGTTGGAGCAGTTGTTGTGATCGGAGCTACACTTGTTGTCTGGGCAGTTGTCACTGGTGCTGCACGTGTAGCTGAAGCAATTGTTATGTGTGCTGCTGCAGTTGTACTGTGAGCAATTGTTGTGGTTGGACCTTCGCTTGTAGTGAAGGCAGTTGTTATTGCCGGAGCTTCACTTGTAGTCTGGGCAGTTGTTGTTGGAGGTGCGGCACTTGTAGCTGGAGCAATTGTTGTGTGTGCTGCTGCAGTCGTAGTGTGAGCAATTGTCGTGGTTGGAGCTTTACTTCTTGGTGGAATACCTGTTGTGCCTGGGCCTGCACTTGTAGTTTCTTCAATTGTTGGGTTTGGAGGTGCTCTTGTTGTTGGGCTAATTGTTGTAGATGGGGTTGCACTTGCAATTGTTGTGGTGAGAGCTTCACTTGTAGTCTGGGCAATTGTCGTCTGGGCAGCTGTTGGTGGTGGCGCTGCAGTTGTAGTTGGAGCAGTTCTTATGATTGGAACTGCACTTGTTGTTGGGGCAACTGTTGTCAGTTGTGCAGAACTTGTACCTGGAGCAATTGTTGTGTGTGCTGCGGCAGTTGTAGTGTGAGCAATTGTTGTGGTTGGAGCTTCACTTGTAGTCTGGGCTGTTGTTGTTCCTCGTGCTGCACGTGTCGTTTTAGCTACGGTTGTGGGTGCTGCTGCACTTGTAGCTGGAGCAATTGTTGTCTGTGCTGATGTAGTTGATTGAGCACTTGTTGGGGTTGGTGCTTCACTTGTAGTCTGGGCTGTTGTTGGCGGTGCAGCAGTTGTAATTTTAGCAATGTTTGTGGGTGCTGCTGCAGTTGTAGTTGGAACAGTTGTTGTGTGTGCTGCTGCAGTTGTCGTTTTAGCAATGGTTGTGATTCGAGCTGCTGTAGGTGTAGTTGGGGCAATTGTTGTCAGTTGTGCTGCACTTGTAACTGGAGCAATGTTTGTGTGTGCTGATGCAGTCATTGTGTGAGCTCTTGTTGAGGTTGGAGCTTCACTTGTTGTCTGGGCAGTTGTTGTTGGTGGTGCGGCACTTGTCGTTTTAGCAATGGTTGTCGATGCAGCTGCAGTTGTAGTTGGAGCAGTTGTTGTGTGTGCTGCTGCAGTTGTAGTTGGAGCAATTGTTGTGGTTGGAGCTTCACTTGTAGGTGGAGAACCTGTTGTGGCTGAAACTGTAATTGTTGTGCCTGGAGTTGGACTAGTAGTTTCTTCAATTGCTGGGGTTGGAGGTGCTCTTGTTGTTGGGCCAATTGTTGTTGATGGGATTGCACTTGCAATTGGAGCAACTGTTGTGGTAGGAGCTTCAATTGTTGTGTGGGCAGTTGTTTCTGGTGGTGCGACACTTGTCGTTTTAGCAATGGTTGTGGGTGCAGTGGTAGTTGTAGTTGGAACAGTTGTTGTGATTGGAGCTGCACCTATTGTTGGGGCAATTGTTGTCATTGGTGCTGCACTTGTACCTGGAGAAATTGTTGTGTGTGCTGCTGCAGTCATTGTGTGAGCTCTTGTTGGGGTTGGAGCTTCACTTGCCGTCTGAGCTGCTGTTGGTGGCGGTGCTGCACTTGTTGTTTTAGCTATGGTTGTGGGTGCTGCTGCAGTTGTAGTTGGAGCAGATGTTGTGATTGGAGCTGCACTTGTAGGTGGAGAACCTGTTGTGGCTGGAACGGCACTTGTTTTTGGACCACTTGTTGTGCCTGGGGCTTCGCTTGTAGTTTCTTCAATTGTTGGGGTTGGAGGTGCTCTTGTTGTTGGGCCAATTGTTGTTGATGGGGTTACACTTGCAGTTGTTGGGGTTGGAGCTTCACTTGCCGTCTGAGCTGCTGTTGGTGGTGGTGCTGCACTTGTTGTTGGGGAAATTGTTGTCAGTGGTGCGGCACTTGTACCTGGAGCAATTGTTGTGTGTGCTGCTGCAGTTGTAGTTGGAGCAGTTGTTTTGATTTGACCTGCACTTGTTGAGGCAATGGTTGTCAGTGGTGCTGCACTGATAGCTGGAGCAATTGTTGTGTGTGCTGCTGCAGTTTTAGTGTGAGAAATTGTTGTGGTTGGAGCTTCACTTGTAGTTTCTTCAATTGTTGGGGTTGGAGTTGCTCTTGTTGTTGGGCCAATTGTTGTTGATGGGGTTGCACTTGCAGTTGTTGGGGTTGGAGCTTCACTTGTTGTCTGGGCAGCTGTTGTTGCTGGTGCGGCACTTGTCGTTTTAGCAATGGTTGTGGGTGCAGCGGCAGTTGTAGTTGGAACAGTTGTTGTGATTGGAGCTGCACCTATTGTTGGGGCAATTGTTGTCATTGGTGCTGCACTTGTACCTGGAGCAATTGTTGTGTGTGCTGCTGCAGTCATTGTGTGAGCTCTTGTTGGGGTTGGAGGTTCACTTGTCGTCTGGGCTGTTGTTGGTGGTGGTGCTGCACTTGTAGCTGGAGCAGTGGTTGTGTATTCTGCTGCAGTTGTAGTGTGAGCATTTGTCGTGGTTGGAGCTTTACTTCTTGGTGGAATACCTGTTGAGGTTGGAACTGCACTTGTTGAGGTTGGAGCTTCACTTGTCATCCGGGCAGTTGTTGTTGGTGGTGCGGCACTTGTCGTTTTAGCAATGGTGGTGGGTGCAGCGGCAGTTGAAGTTGGAACAGTTGTTGTGATTGGAGCTGCACTTGTTGTTGAAGTGATTGTTGTCAGTGGTGCTGCACTTGTACCTTGAGCAATTGTTGTGGTTGGAGCTTCAATTGATGTGTGGGCAGTTGTTGTTGGTGGTGCTGCACTTGTCGTTTTAGCTATGGTTGTGGGTGCTGCTGCAGTTGCAGTTGGAGGAGTTGTTGTGATTGGAGCTGGACTTGTAGCTGGAGCAATTGTTGTCTGTGCAGCTGCAGTTGTAGTTGGAGCAGTTGTTTTGATTTGACCTGCACTTGTTGAGGCAATGGTTGTCAGTGGTGCTGCACTTGTAGCTGGAGCAATTGTTGTGTGTGCTGCTGCAGTTGTAGTTGGAGCAGATGTTGTGATTGGAGCTGCACTTGTTGTTGAAGTGATTGTTGTCAGTGGTGCTGCAGTTGTAGTTGGAGCAATTGTTGTGGTTGGAGTTTCACTTGTAGGTGGAGAAACTCTTGTGGCTGAAACTGCACTTGTTGGACTAATTGTTGTTCCTGGAGCTGGACTTGTAGTTCCTTCAATTGTTGGGGTTGGAGTTGCTCTTGTTTTTGGCTTAATTGTCGTTGATGGGATTGCACTTGCAATTGGAGCAACTGTGGTGGTAGGAGCTTCAATTGTTGTGTGGGCAGTTGTTGTTGGTGGGGCAGCACTTGTCGTTTTAGCAATGGTGGTGGGTGCAGCGGCAGTTGAAGTTGGAACAGTTGTTGTGATTGGAGCTGCACTTGTTGTTGAAGTGATTGTTGTCAGTGGTGCTGCACTTGTACCTGGAGCAATTGTTGTGTGTGCTGCTGCAGTCGTTGTGTGAGCTCTTGTTGGGGTTGGAGCTTCACTTGCCGTCTGAGCTGCTGTTGGTGGTGGTGCTGCACTTGTTGTTTTAGCAATGGTTGTGGGTGCTGCTGCAGTTGTAGTTGGAGCAGATGTTGTGATTGGAGCTGCACTTGCTGTTGGGGCGATTGTTGTCAGTGATGCTGCAGTTGTAGTTTGAGCAGTTGTTTTGATTTCACCTGCACTTGTTGAGGCAATGGTTGTCAGTGGTGCTGCACTTGTAGTTGGAGCAATTGTTGTTGTTGGTGCTTCAATTGATGGGTGGGCAGTTGTTGTTGGTGGTGCTGCACTTGTCGTTTTAGCTATGGTTGTGGGTGCTGCTGCAGTTGCAGTTGGAGGAGTTGTTGTGATTGGAGCTGGACTTGTAGCTGGAGCAATTGTTGTCTGTGCTGCTGCAGTCATTGTGTGAGCTCTTGTTGGGGTTGGAGCTTCAGTTGTCATCTGGGCTGCTGTTGGTGGTGGTGCTGCACTTGTCGTTTTAGCAATGGTTGTGGGTGCTGCTGCAGTTGTAGTTGGAACAGATGTTGTGATTGGAGCTGCTCTTGTTGTTGGGCCAATTGTTGTTGATGGTGTTGCACTTGCAATTGTTGTGGTTGGAGCTTCAATTGTTGTCTGGGCAGCTGTTGTTGGTGGTGCTGTACTTGTTGTTTTAACTATGGTTGTGGGTGCTGCTGCAGTTGTAGTTGGAGCAGATGTTGTGATTGGAGCTGCACTTGTTGTTGAAGTGATTGTTGTCAGTGGTGCTGCACTTGTACCTGGAGCAATTGTTGTGTGTGCTGCTGCAGTCGTGTGAGCTCTTGTTGGGGTTGGAGCTTCACTTGCCGTCTGAGCTGCTGTTGGTGGTGGTGCTGCTTTGTTGTTTAGCAGTTGTGGTCTGCTGGTTGTTGGAGCAATGTTGTGTGGGCTGCCTGGTGGGGGTGTGCAGTTCGTGAGTTGGAGCAATTGTTGTGGTTGGTGCTTCAATTGATGGGTGGGCAGTTGTTGTTGGTGGTGCTGCACTTGTCGTTTTAGCTATGGTTGTGGGTGCTGCTGCAGTTGCAGTTGGAGGAGTTGTTGTGATTGGAGCTGGACTTGTAGCTGGAGCAATTGTTGTCTGTGCTGCTGCAGTCATTGTGTGAGCTCTTGTTGGGGTTGGAGCTTCAGTTGTCATCTGGGCTGCTGTTGGTGGTGGTGCTGCACTTGTCGTTTTAGCAATGGTTGTGGGTGCTGCTGCAGTTGTAGTTGGAACAGATGTTGTGATTGGAGCTGCTCTTGTTGTTGGGCCAATTGTTGTTGATGGTGTTGCACTTGCAATTGTTGTGGTTGGAGCTTCAATTGTTGTCTGGGCAGCTGTTGTTGGTGGTGCTGCACTTGTCGTTTTAGCTATGGTTGTGGGTGCTGCTGCAGTTGTAGTTGGAGCAGTTGTTTTGATTTGACCTGCACTTGTTGAGGCAATGGTTGTCAGTGGTGCTGCACTTGTAGCTGGAGCAATTGTTGTGGTTGGAGCTTCAATTGATGTGTGGGCAGTTGTTGTTGGTGGTGCTGCACTTGTCGTTTTAGCTATGGTTGTGGGTGCTGCTGCAGTTGCAGTTGGAGGAGTTGTTGTGATTGGAGCTGGACTTGTAGCTGGAGCAATTGTTGTCTGTGCAGCTGCAGTTGTAGTTGGAGCAGTTGTTTTGATTGGACCTGCACTTGTTGAGGCAATGGTTGTCAGTGGTGCTGCACTTGTAGCTGGAGCAATTGTTGTGTGTGCTGCTGCCGTTTTAGTGTGAGAAATTGTTGTTGTTGGAGCTTCACTTGTAGTTTCTTCAATCGTTGGGGTTGGAGTTGCTCTTGTTGTTGGTCCAATTGTTGTTGATGGGATTGCACTTGCAATTGGAGCAACTGTTGTGGTAGGAGCTTCAATTGTTGTGTGGGCAGTTGTTGTTGGTGGTGCGGCACTTGTCGTTTTAGCAATGGTTGTGGATGCAGTTGTAGTTGGAGCAGTTGTGTGTGTTGCTGCAGTTGTTGTTGGAGCAATTGTTGTGGTTGGAGCTTCACTTGTAGGTGGAGAACCTGTTGTGGCTGAAACTGCACTTGTTGTTGGAGTAATTGTTGTGCCTGGAGCTGGACTTGTAGTTCCTTCAATTGTTGGGGTTGGAGTTGCTCTTGTTTTTGGGTTAATTGTCGTTGATGGGATTGCACTTGCAATTGGAGCAACTGTTGTGGTAGGAGCTTCAATTGTTGTGTGGGCAGTTGTTGTTGGTGGGGCAGCACTTGTCGTTTTAGCAATGGTGGTGGGTGCAGCGGCAGTTGAAGTTGGAACAGTTGTTGTGATTGGAGCTGCACTTGTTGTTGAAGTGATTGTTGTCAGTGGTGCTGCACTTGTACCTGGAGCATTGTTGTGTGTGCTGCTGCAGTCGTGTGAGCTCTTGTTGGGTTGGAGCTTCACTTGCGTCTGAGTGCTGTTGGTGGTGGTGCTGCATTTGTGTTTAGCAATGGTTGTGGGTGCTGCTGCAGTTGTGGTTGGAGCAGATGTTGTGATGGAGCTGCACTTGCTGTGGGGCGATTGTTGTCTGATGCTGCAGTTGTAGTTGGAGCAATTGTTGTGGTTGGTGCTTCAATTGATGGGTGGGCGTGTTGTTGTGGTGCTGCACTTGTTTTTAGCTATGGTTGTGGGTGCTGCTGCAGTTGCAGTTGGAGGAGTTGTTGTGATTGGAGCTGGATTGTAGCTGAGCAATTGTTGTCTGTGCTGCTGGCATTGTGTGAGCCTTGTTGGGGTTGGAGCTTCAGTTGTCATGGGGCTGCTGTTGGTGGTGGTGCTGCACTTGTTGTTTTAGCAATGGTTGTGGGTGCTGCTGCAGTTGTAGTTGGAACAGATGTTGGGGTTGGAGTTGCTCTTGTTTGGGCAATTGTTGTGATGTGTTGCACTTGCAATTGTTGGTTGGAGCTTCAATTGTTGTCTGGGCAGCTGTTGTTGGGTGCTGCACTTGTCGTTTTAGCTATGGTTGTGGGTGCTGCTGCAGTTGTAGTTGGAGACGAATGTTGTTGTGTGCATTGAGCTGGACTTGTAGTGTGGAGCCAATTGGTTGTGTGTGTGTGCTGCAGTTGTTAGTAGTGTGGGCCGCATTGGTTGTGTTGATTGGAGCTGACTTACTGGCATTGTCGTGGCTGAGTGTGTGCAGTGTATGCTGCATTGTTGTGTGTGTGGTACAGAGTGTTGTGTTGTGGTGCTGTTGTTGTTGGAGCCAATTTTGTTGTGTTGATGTGTGGTGCACTTGCATTGGAGCAATGTTGTGGTAGGAGCTTCAATTGTTGTGTGGGCAGTGTTGTTGGTGGTGCGGCACTTGTCGTTTTAGCATGGTTGTGGATGCAGCTGCAGTGATGGTGATTGAAGTGGTGACAATTGTTGGGCGTGTGGTGCGATTGGTTGCTGGTTTGGTGCGCAGTTGAGTGAGCGTTGTGTGGCAGTTGTTGGCTGTTGGTGGACTTAGGGGATGTTGGCTGCTGCATGTGGTGTTGGTGGATGAGTGTCATTGGTGGCTTTGTTGGAATTGTTGATGGATGCACTTGTTGAGAATGGTCATGGTGGGGATTGTGTGGAGCATTGTTGTGTGTGTGCTGCGTTGTGAGAATTGTTGTGGGGCTCATTGTAGTTTTCAATGTTGGGGTGGAGTTGCTCTGTGTTGCCATGTTGTGATGGATTGTTGCTTGGAGCAACTGTGTGGTAGGAGCCAATTGTTGTGTGGGCAGTGTGTTGGTGTGCGATTGTGTTTTAGCATGGTTGTGGATGCGCTGCAGTTGTTGGAGCAGTGTGTTGTTGCTGCGTTGGTTGGAGCAATGTTGTGGTGGAGCTTCACTTGTAGGTGGAGAACTGTGTGGCTGAAACTGCACTTGTGTTGAGTAATTGTTGTGCTGAGCTGGACTGTAGTCTTCATTGTTGGGGTGGAGTTGCTCTTTTTTGGGTAATGTGTTGATGGATTGCACTTGCAATTGGAACTGTTGGTAGGAGCTTCATTGTTGTGGGCAGTTGTTGTTGGTGGGGCAGCACTTGTCGTTTAGCAATGGTGGGGTGCGCGCAGTTAGTTGAACAGTGTTTTTGGGCTCATTGTTGTGAAGTGTTGTGCGTGGTGCTCTTGTCTGGCAATTGTTGTGGTGTGCTGCAGTTGGAGCTCTTGTGGTGGAGCTTCATTGTTGTGTGGGCTGTGTTGTGGTGGTGGGCATTTGTTGCGTTTTAGCCATGGTTGGGTGATGCTGCATGTAGTTGGAGCAGTTGTTGTGGATTGCGTGCTTGTGTGGGATTGGGCGTGTGGTGCTCAGTGAGCAAGTTGTGTCGGACAGTGTGTGGATTGGAGTGCTTGTGTGGGCATTGTTGATGGGTGCACTGCAATTGTTTTGTTGGAGCTCAATGTGTTGGGCACGTGTTGTGGTCGCCTGTGTTAGCTATGGTGGTGTGCGCAGTGTAGTTGAGCGTTGTTTGATTTACTGCCTTGTGGGCATGGTCGTGTGCTGCATTGTGCGGAGCATTGTTGGTGGACTCAGATGTTGGGCTTGGGTGGTGCACTTTGTTTTAGCATGGTTTGGGTGCTGTGCAGTTGGTTGGAGAGTGTATTGGAGTGGACTGCTGGGCAATGTGTCTGCGCTGCGTTGTTGGCAGTTGTTTGATTGGACTGCCTGTTGAGCATGGTTGTCAGGGTGCCACTGAGCTGAGCTTGGTGTGTGCTCGCCGTTTAGTGTGAGAAATTTGGTGACTCATGTGTTCTCAACGTGGGTGAGTGCTGTTGGCCAATTGTGTGAGGATGCACTTCATGGCAAGTTGTGAGAGTTCAATGTTGTTGGCAGTGTGTGGGTGCGCATGCGTTAGCAATGGTGGATGCAGCGCGTTGTAGTTGGGCATGTTGGTGGCAGTTTGAGAATTGGTGGTTGGAGCTTTAGTGAGACGTTGTGCGAACGCTTGTTGAGTAATTGTTGGCGGGCGGATTGTGTTTAATGTGGTGGTGCTTGTTTTGGTAATTGTTGAGGTGCATGCAATGGAGCACGTTGGTAGGAGCCAATGTGTTGGATTGTGGTGGGCAGCATGTGTTTTAGCAAGGGGGGGCAGTTGTAGTTGGAGCAGTTGTTTTGATTGGACCTGCAAAAAAAAAAAAAAAAAAAAAAAAAAAAAAAAAAAAAAAAAAGGGGGGGGGGGGGGGGGGGGGGGGGGGGGGGGGGGGGGGGGGGGGGGGGGGGGGGGGGGGGGGGGGGGGGGGGGGGGGGGGGGGGGGGGGGGAGCTGCAGTTGTAGTTGGAGCAGTTGTGTGTGTGCTGCATTGTTGTTGAGGTAGCAATTGTTGTGGTTTGGGCTTCACTTGTAGGTGGAGAACCTGTTGTGGCTGAAACTGCACTTGTTGTTGGAGTAAATGTTGTGCCTGGAGCTGGACTTGTAGTTCCTTCAATTGTTGGGGTTGGAGTTGCTCTTGTTGTTGGTCCAATTGTTGTTGATGGGATTGCACTTGCAATTGGAGCAACTGTTGTGGTAGGAGCTTCAATTGTTGTGTGGGCAGTTGTTGTTGGTGGTGCGGCACTTGTCGTTTTAGCAATGGTTGTGGATGCAGCTGCAGTTGTAGTTGGAGCAGTTGTGTGTGTTGCTGCAGTTGTTGTTGGAGCAATTGTTGTGGTTGGAGCTTCACTTGTAGGTGGAGAACCTGTTGTGGCTGAAACTGCACTTGTTGTTGGAGTAATTGTTGTGCCTGGAGCTGGACTTGTAGTTCCTTCAATTGTTGGGGTTGGAGTTGCTCTTGTTTTTGGGTTAATTGTCGTTGATGGGATTGCACTTGCAATTGGAGCAACTGTTGTGGTAGGAGCTTCAATTGTTGTGTGGGCAGTTGTTGTTGGTGGGGCAGCACTTGTCGTTTTAGCAATGGTGGTGGGTGCAGCGGCAGTTGAAGTTGGAACAGTTGTTGTGATTGGAGCTGCACTTGTTGTTGAAGTGATTGTTGTCAGTGGTGCTGCACTTGTACCTGGAGCAATTGTTGTGTGTGCTGCTGCAGTCGTGTGAGCTCTTGTTGGGGTTGGAGCTTCACTTGCCGTCTGAGCTGCTGTTGGTGGTGGTGCTGCATTTGTTGTTTTAGCAATGGGTTTTTGGGGGGCGCAGTTGGTTGGGGCAGTGTTTGTTGGACTGCACTTGTTGGGGGAAAGTTTTCGTGGTGCTGCATTGTATTTTTTTGTGTTTTTTTTGGGTTTTTTGTTTTTTGGGGATTTGTTTTTTTTTTGTTTGTTTTTTGTGATTGGGGGTTGTAGTTTGGGGCAATTTTTTGTGGTTTGGGGGGCCTTTTTTGGTGGGCAGTTTTTGTTTTTGGGGGTGCTGAATTTGTTTGCAAAGGGTTGTGGTGGTGTGTTTGGGTGTTGTTGTGCTTGTTTTGGCAATTGGGGGGTTGGTTTGTTTGGGGAAGTTTGGGGAAAGTTTTTGGTGGGAATTGTTGGGTTTTGGGCTGCTTTTTAGCATTGTTTGTTTACTTTTGTTGGGGTTTGCGGGGGCACGAAGGGGCTTTTTAGTTTTTTTGGGCGTTTTTTGGGGGGGTGCTGCACTTGTCGTTTTTTGCATGGTTGGGGGGGGGCTGCAGTTGCAGTTTTGGGGGAAATTTTTGTGATTGGGGCTGGGGTTGTTTGGGCAATTTTTGTTTTCCCCTTGATTTGGGGGTTTTTTGATTTGCTTGTTGGGTTTTGGGCAGTTTTGGTGTATGGGGGCAATGTTGTTTGGTGGTTGTTGGGGAAT
>NC_057937.1:4072770-4100930 GCF_018555375.3 Anguilla rostrata
CGTGTGAGCTCTTGTTGGGGTTGGAGCTTCAGTTGTCATCTGGGCTGCTGTTGGTGGTGGTGCTGCACTTGTCGTTTTAGCAATGGTTGTGGGTGCTGCTGCAGTTGTAGTTGGAACAGATGTTGTGATTGGAGCTGCTCTTGTTGTTGGGCCAATTGTTGTTGATGGTGTTGCACTTGCAATTGTTGTGGTTGGAGCTTCAATTGTTGTCTGGGCAGCTGTTGTTGGTGGTGCTGCACTTGTCGTTTTAGCTATGGTTGTGGGTGCTGCTGCAGTTGTAGTTGGAGCAGTTGTTTTGATTTGACCTGCACTTGTTGAGGCAATGGTTGTCAGTGGTGCTGCACTTGTAGCTGGAGCAATTGTTGTGGTTGGAGCTTCAATTGATGTGTGGGCAGTTGTTGTTGGTGGTGCTGCACTTGTCGTTTTAGCAATGGTTGTGGATGCAGCTGCAGTTGTAGTTGGAGCAGTTGTGTGTGTTGCTGCAGTTGTTGTTGGAGCAATTGTTGTGGTTGGAGCTTCACTTGTAGGTGGAGAACCTGTTGTGGCTGAAACTGCACTTGTTGTTGGAGTAATTGTTGTGCCTGGAGCTGGACTTGTAGTTCCTTCAATTGTTGGGGTTGGAGTTGCTCTTGTTTTTGGGTTAATTGTCGTTGATGGGATTGCACTTGCAATTGGAGCAACTGTTGTGGTAGGAGCTTCAATTGTTGTGTGGGCAGTTGTTGTTGGTGGGGCAGCACTTGTCGTTTTAGCAATGGTGGTGGGTGCAGCGGCAGTTGAAGTTGGAACAGTTGTTGTGATTGGAGCTGCACTTGTCGTTTTAGCTATGGTTGTGGGTGCTGCTGCAGTTGCAGTTGGAGGAGTTGTTGTGATTGGAGCTGGACTTGTAGCTGGAGCAATTGTTGTCTGTGCAGTTGTAGTTGGAGCAGTTGTTTTGATTGGACCTGCACTTGTTGAGGCAATGGTTGTCAGTGGTGCTGCACTTGTAGCTGGAGCAATTGTTGTGTGTGCTGCTGCCGTTTTAGTGTGAGAAATTGTTGTTGTTGGAGCTTCACTTGTAGTTTCTTCAATCGTTGGGGTTGGAGTTGCTCTTGTTGTTGGTCCAATTGTTGTTGATGGGATTGCACTTGCAATTGGAGCAACTGTTGTGGTAGGAGCTTCAATTGTTGTGTGGGCAGTTGTTGTTGGTGGTGCGGCACTTGTCGTTTTAGCAATGGTTGTGGATGCAGCTGCAGTTGTAGTTGGAGCAGTTGTGTGTGTTGCTGCAGTTGTTGTTGGAGCAATTGTTGTGGTTGGAGCTTCACTTGTAGGTGGAGAACCTGTTGTGGCTGAAACTGCACTTGTTGTTGGAGTAATTGTTGTGCCTGGAGCTGGACTTGTAGTTCTTGTCGTTTTAGCAATGGTTGTGGGTGCTGCTGCAGTTGTAGTTGGAACAGATGTTGTGATTGGAGCTGCTCTTGTTGTTGGGCCAATTGTTGTTGATGGTGTTGCACTTGCAATTGTTGTGGTTGGAGCTTCAATTGTTGTCTGGGCAGCTGTTGTTGGTGGTGCTGCACTTGTCGTTTTAGCTATGGTTGTGGGTGCTGCTGCAGTTGCAGTTGGAGGAGTTGTTGTGATTGGAGCTGGACTTGTAGGTGGAGAACCTGTTGTGGCTGAAACTGCACTTGTTGTTGGAGTAATTGTTGTGCCTGGAGCTGGACTTGTAGTTCCTTCAATTGTTGGGGTTGGAGTTGCTCTTGTTTTTGGGCTTAATTGTCGTTGATGGATTGCAGTTGCAATTGAGCACTGTTGTGGTAGAGCTCTCTAATTGTTGTGTGGGCAGTTGTTGTTGGTGGGGCAGCACTTGTCTTTTTAGCTATGGTTGTGGGTGCTGCTGCAGTTGCAGTTGGAGGAGTTGTTGTGATTGGAGATGGACTTGTAGCTGGAGCAATTGTTGTCTGTGCTGCTGCCGTTTTAGTGTGAGAAATTGTTGTTGTTGGAGCTTCACTTGTAGTTTCTTCAATGGTTGGGGTTGGAGTTGCTCTTTTTGTTGGTCCAATTGTTGTTGATGGGATTGCACTTGCAATTGGAGCAACTGTGGTGGTAGGAGCTTCAATTGTTGTGTGGGCAGTTGTTGGTGGTGGTGCGGTACTTCTCGTTTTAGCAATGGTTGTGGGTGCAGCTGCATTTGTAGTTGGAGCAGTTGTGTGTGTTGCTGCAGTTGTAGTTGAAGTGATTGTTGTCAGTGGTGCTGCAGTTGTAGTTGGAGCAATTGTTGTGGTTGGAGCTTCACTTGTAGGTGGAGAAAGTCTTGTGGCTGAAACTGCACTTGTTGTTGGACCACTTGTTGTGCTTGGGGCTTCGCTTGTAGTTTCTTCAATTGTTGTGGTTGGAGCTTCACTTGTAGGTGGAGAAACTCTTGTGGCTGAAACTGCACTTGTTGTTGGACTAATTGTTGTGCCTGGAGCTGGACTTGTAGTTCCTTCAATTGTTGGGGTTGGAGTTGCTCTTGTTTTTGGGTTAATTGTCGTTGATGGGATTGCACTTGCAATTGGAGCAACTGTTGTGGTAGGAGCTTCAATTGTTGTGTGGGCAGTTGTTGTTGGTGGGGCAGCACTTGTCGTTTTAGCAATGGTGGTGGGTGCAGCGGCAGTTGAAGTTGGAACAGTTGTTGTGATTGGAGCTGCACTTGTTGTTGAAGTGATTGTTGTCAGTGGTGCTGCACTTGTACCTGGAGCAATTGTTGTGTGTGCTGCTGCAGTCGTGTGAGCTCTTGTTGGGGTTGGAGCTTCACTTGCCGTCTGAGCTGCTGTTGGTGGTGGTGCTGCATTTGTTGTTTTAGCAATGGTTGTGGGTGCTGCTGCAGTTGTGGTTGGAGCAGATGTTGTGATTGGAGCTGCACTTGCTGTCGGGGCGATTGTTGTCAGTGATGCTGCAGTTGTAGTTGGAGCAATTGTTGTGGTTGGTGCTTCAATTGATGGGTGGGCAGTTGTTGTTGGTGGTGCTGCACTTGTCGTTTTAGCTATGGTTGTGGGTGCTGCTGCAGTTGTAGTTGGAGCAGATGTTGTGATTGGAGCTGCTCTTGTTGTTGGGCCAATTGTTGTTGATGGTGTTGCACTTGCAATTGTTGTGGTTGGAGCTTCAATTGTTGTCTGGGCAGCTGTTGTTGGTGGTGCTGCACTTGTCGTTTTAGCTATGGTTGTGGGTGCTGCTGCAGTTGTAGTTGGAGCAGTTGTTTTGATTTGACCTGCACTTGTTGAGGCAATGGTTGTCAGTGGTGCTGCACTTGTAGCTGGAGCAATTGTTGTGGTTGGAGCTTCAATTGATGTGTGGGCAGTTGTTGTTGGTGGTGCTGCACTTGTCGTTTTAGCTATGGTTGGGTGCTGCTGAGTTGCAGTTGGAGAGTTTTGATTGACTGGACTTGTGCTGAGCATGTTGTCGTGAGTTTGCTTTAGTTGGAGCAGTTGTTTTGATTGACCTGCAGTTGTTGAGGCAATGGTTGTCAGTGGTGCTGCACTGTGCTGGAGCAATTGTGTGTTGCTGCTGCAGTTTTCAGTGTGAATTGTTGTGGTGGAGCTACTTGTCGCTGGAGTGTTGGTGCGCATTGTGTTTTAGATTGTGTCAGCGGCTGTAGTGAGCAGTTGTGTTTTGCTGCAGTTTAGTTGGAGCAATGTTGTGTGGTTTGTAGTGGTGCTGCCTGGTAGTGGTGCAATGTTGTGTGTGCTGTGCAGTTGTGTGTGTGGACTTGTTGTGTGACTTCACTTGTCGTTGGCAGTTGTTGTTGGTTGGGCGCACTTGTCGTTTTGCAATCGTGTGGATGCAGCTGCAGTAGTTTGGCAGTTGGGTTGCTGCAGTTGTTGTTGGAGCATGTTGTGGTTGTAGCTTCTTTAGTGGAGACTGTTGTGGCTGAACTGCAGTTGTTGGAGTAGTTGTTGTGCTGGAGCTGGACTTGTAGCCTTCAATTGTTGGGTTGGAGTGCTTGTGTTGGGCAATTGTTTTGAGGTTGCACTTGCAGTTGTTGGTTGGGCCATGTGTTGTCAGGTGGTGGTGCGACTTGTACGTTTTAGCAATTGGTTGTGGGTGCTGCTGCGTTTCAGTGTGGAGAATTGTTGTGGTTGAGCTTCACTTGTAGTTGTCTTAAGTTGGGTTGGCGTGCTCTTGGTTGTGTTGGGCAAGTTGTTTGTTGATGGCATGTTGGCAGTTGCAGTGGTGTGCACTTTTGTGGAGGGCTTCAATTGATGTGTGGGCAGTTGTTGTTGGTGGTGCGGAACTTGACGTTTTAGCTATGGCTGTGGGTGCTGCTGCAGTTGCAGTTGGAGGAGTTGTTGTGATTGGAGCTGGACTTGTAGCTGGAGCAATTGTTGTCTGTGCAGCTGCAGTTGTAGTTGGAGCAGTTGTTTTGATTTGACCTGCAGTTGTTGAGGCAATGGTTGTCAGTGGTGCTGCACTGGTAGCTGGAGCAATTGTTGTGTGTGCTGCTGCAGTTTTAGTGTGAGAAATTGTTGTGGTTGGAGCTTCACTTGTAGGTGGAGAACCTGTTGTGGCTGAAACTGCACTTGTTGTTGGAGTAATTGTTGTGCCTGGAGCTGGACTTGTAGTTCCTTCAATTGTTGGGGTTGGAGTTGCTCTTGTTGTTGGGCCAATTGTTGTTGATGGGGTTGCACTTGCAATTGGAGCAACTGTTGTGGTAGGAGCTTCAATTGTTGTGTGGGCAGCTGTTGTTGGTGGTGCTGCACTTGTCGTTTTAGCTATGGTTGTGGGTGCTGCTGCAGTTGTAGTTGGAGCAGTTGTTTTGATTTGACCTGCACTTGTTGAGGCAATGGTTGTCAGTGGTGCTGCACTTGTAGCTGGAGCAATTGTTGTGTGTGCTGCTGCCGTTTTAGTGTGAGAAATTGTTGTAGTTGGAGCTTCACTTGTTGTCTGGGCAGCTGTTGGTGGTGCGGAATTTGTCGTTTTAGCTATGGTTGTGGGTGCTGCTGCAGTTGCAGTTGGAGGAGTTGTTGTGATTGGAGCTGGACTTGTAGCTGGAGCAATTGTTGTCTGTGCAGCTGCAGTTGTAGTTGGAACAGTTGTGATTTGACCTGCACTTGTTGAGGCAATGGTTGTGTATTCTGCTGCAGTTGTAGTGTGAGGAATTGTCGTAGTTGGAGCTTTACTTCTTGGTGGAATACCTGTTGAGGCTGGAACTGCACTTGTTGAGGTTGGAGCTTCACTTGTCGTCTGGGCAGTTGTTGTTGGTGGTGCGGCACTTGTCGTTTTAGCAATGGTTGTGGATACAGCTGCAGTTGTAGTTGGAGCAGTTGTTGTGTGTGTTGCTGCAGTTGTAGTTGGAGCAATTGTTGCGGTTGAAGCTTCACTTGTAGGTGGAGAACCTGTTGTGGCTGAAACTGCACTTGTTGTTGGAGTAATTGTTGTGCCTGGAGCTGGACTTGTAGTTCCTTCAATTGTTGGGGTTGGAGCTGCTCTTGTTGTTGGGCCAATTGTTGTTGATGGGGTTGCACTTGCAGTTGTTGTGGTAGGAGCTTCAATTGTTGTGTGGGCAGTTGTTGTTGGTGGTGCGGCACTTGTCGTTTTAGCAATGGTTGTGGGTGCTGCTGCAGTTGTAGTTGGAGCAGATGTTGTGATTGGAGCTGCACTTGCTGTTGGGGCGATTGTTGTCAGTGGTGCTGCAGTTGTCGTTTTAGCTTTGGTTGTGGGTGCTGCTGCAGTTGCAGTTGGAGGAGTTGTTGTGATTGGAGCTGGACTTGTAGCTGGAGCAATTGTTGTCTGTGCAGCTGCAGTCGTAGTTGGAGCAGATGCTGTGATTGGAGCTGCACTTGTTGTTGGGGAAATTGTTGTCAGTGGTGCGGCACTTGTAGCTGGAACAATGGTTGTGTATTCTGCTGCAGTTGTTGTGTGAGAAATTGTCGTGGTTGGAGCTTTACTTCTTGGTGGAATACCTGTTGTGGCTGTAACGGCACTTGTTGTTGGACCACTTGTTGTGCCTGGGGCTGCGCTCGTCGTTTCTTCAATTGTTGGGGTTGGAGGTGCTCTTGTTGTTGGGCCAATTGTTGTTGATGGGATTGCACTTGCAATCGGAGCAATTTTTGTGGTAGGAGCTTCAATTGATGTGTGGACAGTTGTTGTTGGTGGTGCTGCACTTGTCGTTTTAGCTATGGTTGTGGGTGCAGCTGCAGTTGTAGTTGGAGCAGTTGTTGTGTGTGTTGCTGCAGTTGTAGTTGGAGCAATTGTTGTGGTTTGAGCTTCACTTGTAGGTGGAGAACCTGTTGTGGCTGAAACTGCACTTGTTGTTGGAGTAAATGTTGTGCCTGGAGCTGGACTTGTAGTTCCTTCAATTGTTGGGGTTGGAGTTACTCTTGTTGTTGGGCCAATTGTTGTTGATGCGATTGCACTTGCAATTGGAGTAACTGTTGTGGTAGGAGCTTCACTTGTTGTCTGGGCAGCTGTTGGTGGTGCTGCACTTGTCGTTTTAGCAATGGTTGTGGGTGCAGCGGCAGCTGTAGTTGGAACAGTTGTTGTGATTGGAGCTGCACTTATTGTTGGGGAAATTGTTGTCATTGGTGCTGCACTTGTACCTGGAGCAATTGTTGTGTGTGCTGCTGCAGTCATTGTGTGAGCTCTTGTTGGGGTTGGAGCTTCACTTGTCATCTTGGCTGTTGTTGGTGGTGCTGCTGCACTTGTCGTTTTAGCAATGGTTGTGGGTGCTGCTGCAGTTGTAGTTGGAACAGATGTTGTAATTGGAGCTGCTCTTGTTGTTAGGCCAATTGTTGTTGATGGGGTTGCACTTGCAGTTGTTGGGGTTGGAGCTTCACTTGTTGTCTGGGCAGCTGTTGTTGCTGGTGCAGCACTTGTCTTTTTAGCTATGGTTGTGGGTGCTGCTGCAGTTGTAGTTGGAGCAGTTGTTTTGATTTGACCTGCACTTGTTGAGGCAATGGTTGTCAGTGGTGCTGCACTTGTAGCTGGAGCAATTGTTGTGGTTGGAGCTTCAATTGATGTCTGGGCAGCTGTTGTTGCTGGTGCAGCACTTGTCTTTTTAGCTATGGTTGTGGGTGCTGCTGCAGTTGTAGTTGGAGGAGTTGTGCCTGGAGCTGGACTTGTGGTTCCTTCAATTGTTGGGGTTGGAGTTGCTCTTGTTGTCGGTCCATTTGTTGTTGATGGGATTGCACTTGCAATTGGAGCAAATGTTGTGGTAGGAGCTTCAATTGTTGTGTGGGCAGTTGTAGTTGGTGGTGTGGCACGTGTCGTTTTAGCAGTGGTTGTGTGTGCTGCTGCAGTTGTAGTTGGAGGAGTTGTGATTGGAGCTGCACTTGTAGCTGTAGCAATTGCCGTCTGTGCTGCTGCAGTCGTTGTGTGAGCTCTTGTTGTGGTTGGAGCTTCACTTGTAGGTGGAGAACCTGTTGTGGCTGGAACGGCACTTGTTGTTGGACCACTTGTTGTGCCTGGAGCTGGACTTGTAGTTTCTTCAAATGTTGGGGTTGGAGTTGCTCTTGTTGTTGGGCCAATTGTTGTTGATAGGATTGCACTTGCAATTGGAGCAACTGTTGTCGTAGGAGCTTCAATTGTTGTGTGGGCAGTTGTTGGTGGTGGTGCTGCACTTGTCGTTTTAGCTATGGTTGTGGGTGCTGCGGCAGTTGCAGTTGGAGGAGGAGTTGTGATTGGAGCTGGACTTGTAGCTGGAGCAATTTTTGTCTGTGCAGCTGCAGTTGTAGTTGGAACAGTTGTGATTTGACCTGCACTTGTTGAGGCAATTGTTGTCAGTGGTGCTGTACTTGTAGCTGGAGAAATTGTTGTGTGTGCTGCTGCAGTTTTAGTGTGAGAAATTGTTGTGGTTGGAACTTCACTTGTAGTTTCTTCAATTGTTGGGGTTGAAGTTTCTCTTGTTGTTGGGCCTGAAGTTTCTCTTGTTGTTGGTCCAATTGTTGTTGATGGGATTTCACTTGCAATTGGAGTAACTATTGTAGTAGGAGCTTCAATTGATGAGTGGGCAGTTGTTGTGGGTGCTGCTGTACTTGTCGTTTTAGCAATTGTTGTGGGCGCTGCTGCAGTTGTAGTGTGAGGAGTTGTTGTGATTGGAGCTGTACTTGTAGCTGGAGCAATTGTTGTGTGTGCTGCTGCAGTTGTAGTTGGAGGAGTTGTTGGGGTTTGAGCTGCACTTGTTTTTGGGACCTGTTTTGTGGCTGATGTTGAACTTGTATTTGGAGTAATGGTTGTGGGCGATGCTGCACTTGTTGTTGAAGTTATTGCTCTGGTTGGTCCTAAAGTTTCTGTAGCTACTGTGGTGGGAGATGTAGTGGTAGCTATAATACCAGCTGTGCTCATAGATTTTGTTGTTGTCGTACCTTCAGTTATGAGTGGAACATTTGCTGTTGTTGGAGCTTCACTTGTAATTGGAGCAATTGTTGTGGCTGGAGCTCCACTTGTAGTTGGAGGAACTGTGGTGGGTGGGGTTGCACTTGTAGTTGGAGGAACTGTGGTGAGTGGGGCTGCACTTGTAGTTGGACTAATATTTGGTGGTGCTGCACTTGCAGTTGGTGCAATTGTTGTTGTAGTTGCACTTGTAGTTGGAATCGCACTTGTAGTTGGGGTAATTGTGCTTTTCGCTCCACTTGTTGTTGGACCAATTGTTGTGGCTGGCGCTACCGTAGTTTCTGCAGCTGTTTTGCTAGTGGGTACAATTGTATTTGTTAGACAAATTGTGGTGGTCAGAGATTCAGTTGTTATAGGTTTTTCATTTGTGGTTTGTAGCTTGTTTGTGATTGGAACTGCAGTTGTAGCCAGGGCAATATTTTTGGATGGTGCTCCATCTGCTGTTTCCTCAACTCTGTTGCTGGGAGATACAGTTGACAGGGGAAGATTGGCTGAGGTCAGGTATTCTGTTTTTGTAGGCCTTTCAGTTGTGTTTGGCAGCTTTGTGGTGGTTGGAGTTGCACTTGTAGTTGGAACATTTGTTATTGTTGGTGCTACAGTTGTAATTTCTGCAGGTGTTTTGGTGGGGGATACAATTGTAGTTGTTAGACAAATTGTGGAGGTCAGAGTCTGAGTTATTGTAGGACTTCCAATTGTGGCTAGAGATGCACTTGGAGTTGTAGAAATCGTTGTGCTTGGTTCTAAAGCTGCAGCTGTTTTGGTGCCAGATACAACTGTGGTTGTTAGACAAATTGTTGTGGTCAGTGATTCAGTTGATATATGACTTTCAGTTGTGGCTGGCACAATCTTTGTGGCTGTAGCTGCACTTGCACTTGGAGCAATTGGTGTCGTTGCAGCAACCATAGTCGTTTTTTCAGTTGTACTGGGAGATACAGTTGAATTTTGAATTTGAGATTCAGTTGTTGTTGGACCTTTAGTTTGGGGTGGAACCTTTGTTGTGGCTGGACCTGCACTTGTAGTTGGAGTAGTCATTGTGGTTGGTGCTGCACTTGTCATTTCTGTAGCTGTTTTGGTGGCAGGTACAGTTGTAGTTGCTGGATGATTTGTGGTAGTCAGAGTTTCAGTTGTAGGACTATAAATTGTGATTGGCACCTTTATTGTGGCTGGAGCTTCATTTGTAGTTGAAACATCTTTTGTTGCAGTGGTTGTTGATGAACTTGCTGTATGATCATCAGTTGTAAATATTGTAGGTCTTGTTGTATGAGGTTCAGTTTTTGCTGTGCTTGTGATCTCCTTTGTTGAAGGCCTGTTCTGGACTGTTGTTGTTCTAAAAATGTATTTAGTAAAACATTTTGGAATATAATTTTTCAGGTATTTTTGGATTTCAACATTTATGATATGAATTTCAAAATTGAAATTAATTATAATACTTACAATTGTCCTTTTCCTCCATTGATTTGCCAGCATATATAGACTGTAGTTGAATAAACATTTTCAGTTGTA
Source organism: Anguilla rostrata (assembly GCF_018555375.3). NCBI lineage: Eukaryota > Metazoa > Chordata > Actinopteri > Anguilliformes > Anguillidae > Anguilla > Anguilla rostrata. The sequence continues at coordinate 4,082,617 of NC_057937.1, forward strand.
CTCACATCATGTTATTAGGCTCATATTTCCACATGTATGTAACATGTAATAACAACAAGGCTTGTGATTTATGAAGATTTATATTACAAACAGGAAAATAAAATCGCAACCATCAGATTATTGTATATTTAATATATATTAGAAAATAAGAATGTAATTTCAGATAATAAGAATGGTTTTCCAGCTGCATATTAAGTCTCAAAATAACTTTATATAACTTTAAATAGCCTTTATTGCATTTTTAAATGCTGAGTACCCGTGTCTTATTAAATATAATATCCAAAGTGATAATCATTAAGTGATTGTTTATCCCAGAATACAGTTCATACTTCCCTGATGTAAAAAATGTAAATGTAAGGGAAACATACTTTTAATATTATTTAGAATTTTGCCAATTGAACTAGAACCACAAATATCATCATTTTGAGGCAATGGCAAGATATAGCGTACTTACCCACTGTCACTAAGACCCTTATTCCTCTTCTTGTTTTAATACCATGGTACACAGAGGGTGTCCGTCTAAAATAGCAAAAAAAGCGGCAATATGTAAATGGCCACACAGATGTCCTTAACTTGACAACAGGTGCATGCACAGATAGACACCCCTTCTGCCGAGTAAGACCCCCCCCCCCCCCAAAAAAAAAACAATGAGATGCTATATCTGTCTGTCTATTTGATCCATATTTATTATTATTAATAACAATAATAATAATAATAATACATTTATTTTATATAGCGCTTTTCAAGAACTCAAAGATGCTTTACAATAAGCGATACATACATACAATGAAACATACAATTCAGAGACAAAAAAAAGGGGGGGAAGATAAACATCAAGGGAAAGCTAGGGAAAAGAGGTGGGTTTTAAGACGTGATTTGAAGTGAGTGAGTGAGTCAGAGGTACGGATGTCAGGGGGGAGGGCATTCCAGAGTTTGGGGGCGGCAAACCCCAGTGGAATGCTATGCCATCAAACGCAATACACACACCTCTTTTGAACAAAAACATGAGATGCTGTTAAGGGTAATTACCTCCAAATTTGTTTAGGACGCATTGTTACACATCTGAACTACAGAGGGTACTGTTGTGCCGGTGATAAAGCAGGTTGGTTTATTGTGCATTTTAAAACTGCCCCAGAGGTTTTCAGTCTGTCACATGCATGTAAAGGCAGGATCCGATGGCTTCTGTACTTGCAAACCTGTAGCTTTTGCTTGCTAGCCAGTTATACTGGATACCATTCACAAACGAGTGCAGTTTTTAAAGCGGATTGATAAAGGCATTTTTTTGCAGATCACTGAAAATGTAAAAAAAGAAAAAAAACCTGAGTCTTATCAAACAGCTTATATAAATTTAAGTTGAAATACAAGATACATTCTTTCCTTATATGGAAGCCAGGCGCTTCATCATGGATACAATATGACCTTCATCATGGATGCGATACAACCGTCATCATGGATGCGATACAACCGTCATCATGGATGTGATACAACCGTCAGCATGGATGCAATACGACCTTCATCATGGATGTGATACGACCTTAATAGTCCAACATTCTGGCCTCACCTCAGGCAAGATAAAAACGCACTACAACAACCGAATTAATCACCTTTCAGTGCAATACATGGGGACGAACACAGAGCGTGCGTGCACACACACACACACACACACACACACATACGTCATACAGTTCACCTTCTTGTGGAGGTTTATAGTGGCAATGCTAAAAGAACCTGGAACCTCTCGCACAGGTTTCTTCTAAGCCATGGACATTGTAAAACACTGACCAGAAGCTCACAGTGGACAGAGTGGCCAAGGTCATAAATTCTAAATATTATGTGATCAGTGGCAAAGCTAAACCGGAACTGACTAGCAAGGTTGCACCGTGCACAGAATCTTTGACCCTCAGCATTAAAAAGAAAATGTTAGTGCACATTTAATGTAATAAGATTTTGTTGTTACGGAAGTTCAAAATTACTGTAGGCCTATATGTCGAACATCTATACTATGTAGAGGAGAGAATAATGTGTCTTTTGATACTTCAGCTGCAGTCCTGTGCTAAGTTCATCTTGGGATCTACTCAACACTTCCTGTGGTTTTGGGGTATGTCATCACATGTGATAACCTGCTCCACTATAAACATACACACACAAAAAAAACTGCTCCAGCATGAACAGACACACGTGACAGCCTGCAGCCCAAAATCATTGTGACATTGAGTAATCGGCTTCCGTGTTTCAGATAATATTATTAAACGTTCTAATGATTCTACTAATCATAATTCCACTTCACTAATCATTTGCTCATTGCTGGATGATCATGTAAGTCAGTAGTGTCAAACTCGTTGCCATGGAGGGCCGTGTGTATGCAGGTTTTCATTCCAACCAATTAATGCTGCCTTAATTGAGTCCAATTACTCATTCAGCCATATGCGTTTAACTGCATTGAAGCACAGAATATAAGAAAATTTTTATTTAGACAATGCGGGTCACCATAGACGTCGGGTCACCATTGTGCACAAACCTGCATCCCTAATTCAGCAAATAATTTAACTAATTATATAATCAAGATCTGAGGCTGGAATGAAAACCTGCATACACACGGCCCTCCATGGCAATGAGTTTGACACCACTGATGTAAGTTATGGCAGGTGTCCCATCCACCAAGTTATGGCTTGGCAGGGCATGCCCCATATCTACGAATCATCGACAGTTTGGCACATTCCAGTGCTTCCATACAGAAATAACCACAATGACCACAGACACTCAGCTCTTAAGAACATTACCCTCTGACCTCATGTGAATACACAGAATTCACATACAACATCACACATATACACAGTAAAGCCCCAGACTTTAATAAATAAAGTACACTACTACTACTTACATTGTTGGTTTTTATTACATAAAAAAATTGAAATGGATTAAATTATTGGGAGTTATTACACTATTGGTAGTTTATTACATTATTAGTTGCTACAGGGCTATAAAAAGCTAAGATATTGTTAGAGGGTGAATTATTTCCACATGATTTTAAAAACTCTCAAGGGGTCAGAGCTGTTTTGGCGGCACGAGGGGAACCTACACAATATTAGGCAGGTGGTTTTAATGTTGTGGCTGATCGGTGTATATAGTGTGATCCTTAAGTATTTGGACTGACATGGATTAGAAATGAAGAAATGAATATGGGATAGAGTGGGAAATAAGGTGAAAAATATTAACTAAAAAAATTTGAAAGTGAAGTATTAATTTATATGGGGTGTATGAAAATAATTGATTATTCAAAGTGAATGGTCAAGTTTGGAGGGCAGAACAAAACCTAATGGTTGAGCACACTGTCTGCTTAACCATTTATAATTTAAGTAAGAATGAATGTTTAAAATATTAACAGTTGTGCATAAGAATTGATTCTTTAATACGATATGAAAAATAAGCGAATGTTATGTATTGTGGGCGGGTAGTATAAGCGGTAGTAAAACGTGTGAAAATATGCCATGCTTTTACCTAGGGCATGAGAATTTTATCGATTGCGCAAGGATTGAGAATTTCACGCAGCTACGCAGGATAGACTGTGCCCTAAAGAATAGGTTCATTGTCTAATGACTTCACAGGAAGGGTGATTTTGGGACATAAAACTAGCCTACATTTGTTCCTTGGCACAACTAGACCAAGGAACTAATATAGGTTAATGCCTAATACTGTCTAATTGACAGCGATGTTCCAATCAAAAAACGCTGTAGAATTTGAATTCTGATCTTGCATTGCAAGTCTAATTCGCAAATCCAATTAATAAAACTGCGCAGAGCAGACTTCTAATAAGCTACGGTGCATGTAACGTTTTGGATATGTTGAAACAAATGTCATCAAATAGGCCTATTTCAGTTAACCGCCCGATGCACTGTTTGGAATTGACTTCATAAAAGTTATATTAAATATATAATGGCCTACTAGTACGCATGCAAACTAGCTCCAAAATGTTTGAATTCGTTTACAAAGACAGCACCGTTACTACAGTGAAATTTGTTTAATTCTCTTTTGTGTTAATTACACATTTTCAATTAATACAAAGCATCCCGTTTCCACCTTTCTAAGAAACATGCCAAGTTTGATCTTTCGAGTACTGGAGGAAAAACTCACCCCCTCTGCTTTTCGGAGGTCATATCTCTTTGATCCGAAGCAGATCCCTGCGTTTTCCTTTGAAAGTAAAATATCCTTGGTACAGAGTAATTGCGCTTTGTAATAAGCAACTCCTTCTGTGGGAATTGGCGGCCTGGTGATTGATCCCTTGGGCAAGTTATAAAAGGCGTGACTGCCATTTAGGGCGTGTAAAAAAGTATATTTATTAATTTTGTTGCCGCCGCTTTCCCTGACCTGCAGTAAGGGGCGTATTAACAGAACACGGTGAACAAACATTGCGAATATTAGACATTACAACGAAGGAGAACCTTTCTTAATCGTGACTGTTCATTAAGATGTGGGGCTTGAACCCGACATCCTCCCTTCAACCATCCGATTGCCATCCAAATGTAACGTGGGCAATGAATGTTCCCCAGTGCTATATTACTGCCCTCTAATATTTGTGTCATTTGTGTTGAACGTGAAGTCCCCGTTGATATCAAAATAATGATATTTCTGCCGCGATTTTCTCTGTCTGGTAAGAAATAACACGTTGTTGTTATTGTGGTGGCAGCTATCCATATTACAAGTTCTAGGTTGGCAGTGCATGATTTATTTGACTACGCCTTCTTGAGCGCTCCAAGCTATTTCCCACTTTTTAAGGTAAATCTCTAAGTAATATCGCGTATTAAACGTATATTTAGATTTTTTAGTAGGCTAGTCTGGTAAAATTGTCGTTATCAAATTTCAAGACTTGCGTCTTTTTAGAAAAATACATTACTACATCATTATTTTGGGCTGCGTTAGTGTCCTCCATGTATGGGACAAATACAATCTTTCTTGATTTGGCTCTGTACTCCACAGTTTTAGATTTGTAATCAAACAGTTAACATGATTCTCTGCTCTTGTCAAAGGGTATTTTTTTATACATTTTGGTTTCACCATGCAGAAATTAGCCTCAGCACTTTGTTCTCCCTGTGTACGCTTTGTTTTCCTCCCAAAGACATACAGGTTAGATTAATCTGAGGTTCTAAATTGCCCCTAGCTAGGAGTGTGTGTGACTGAATGGGGTATGAGTCCTGCAATGGACTGGCAAACTGTCAGGATGTATTCCTGCCTCTCGCCCCCAATGCATGCTGGGATAGGCTCCAGGATCTCCTGTGACCCTGATCAGGATAAGCAGGTATAAATACAGGATGGATTAAATGTACAGATGTTAGTTTGCATTCCTTTTCTTAGTGATAGTGAAAAATGTCTTCCTGTGAGATTCCCCTCATCTGGACCTGGCATATAAATTCAGGTGATCTATTGAATGTTCCCAGAATATTGTGTCATGCTAATGACCACACAAAACTATGGAAGCAAGGTTGTAAACAAATTAAGGAAGCTGATTTTATTATTGAGAACACACAATGCAGCAATGTCTCTTCTTCAAAGGCAGTTACTAAGAAAGGAGTACAGATAATTTTATTATTTTGAAAAATGTGTGCAGTTTACTGGCTACGTACTATTTCTTCAAATAACCTTCAATAACTTAAAACTTAATCTAGTATCTGAATTTTGTTTTAGAATACTTATCATAAACAATATTATATATTCCAGTATGTACAATTAGTCAGGAATAGCTTTGTATTGAGTACATCTTCATTTCAAATACAGTTGCATAGATGTCCACAGTAAAACAAAAATATGGATTTCAATCATTTTCAATTGTAAATTTTAAATCAAAGTCAAATGATAATTGATTAAACAAGTTGCATTAATAATGCCTGGACATGAAATACATATGCAATACATAGTTCACTATAATAAAATAGAGATGATGCTTGATAGAAAGATAAATATGTGCAGATTTACATTTGAATACATGGGTATAATATAAGAGAGCAGTTTATTTTATAGATATAAGTAAATAAAGACAAATATTACACCAACCAGCCATGCATATGTCTTAGAACATTATAATAAAACATGAATCATAATAAAACTTTGTTTTCAGATTCCAGCTGAATGTCAAAGCTCCACCCTCTCACATGGGATGTGTGACATATTGCTGTATGTGGTAGGCCTGCCTCTTGCGCCAACGTCTCTTAATGGCCGCACAGCAACCACACAGTAGGCACTGCAACACAGAGGCAGAGAAAGTCAGAGAGAGAGAGACTACACTGCAACATAGAGTGAAGGTCAGTGTTAGAGAGTGAGAGAGAGAGAGAGAGAGAGAGAATACACTGCAACACAGAGTGAAAGTCAGAGCAAGAGAGAGAGCACTACCTAAATTAGAGCTGGAATACACTGCAAATACAGGGGTGTAGCTCACTGAGATGGAAGAAGGTCGGAGGCAACACATTCAGTACCCAAACACACACACACACACTCACCCACACACAGAAACACACCAACACACACACACACACACACACACACTGCAGTACTTACACAAAGGAGGATCCAGAAGGGGAGGAGAATGATGACAATACCACAGGGGATGATGATGGCCAGGGCCCATCCAGGGAACCTGCCTGCAGTACTTGTGATCAGCAGGAGGACAGGGCTGCTTGTGGTGGTGGGAGCTGCAGTGGTGGCCAGACCTGAAAGTGCAAGCGCAATGAGTGATTAAAACTAGCAAGCAGGAATTGCACCCAGCTAAAAGCCAGCTCCAGCAGGTGAATTTCCAGAAAACGTACAAGTAATTACAACCATGTCATGCACTTCAGTGAAATCACAAACCTGCTAACAACATATATAATCTAGACAGAACACACATAGTAATGTTGACAGCTGTACATCTGTGAGTTGACAGTGATGACACATTGAGAAGGTCACTATATCAAAAAAGAATTTTATTGAACTTTAGCAAATCATGTTTCATGATGCAAGAACAGCATGATTTTTAGTATGAGTTGATGGGTGCCAGGGGAACTTACCACTAACTTCCAGTATCGCAGCCAGGAAGTCACTTGGTAGGTTGATGTCACCTTCCCGAAAGACATACTCCACACTGGCATTAATCACATTGAGCCCATTGCTGCAGGAAGACATAAAATGACAGAATTTAAAATGTTTGCCTTGTGCTTATCAAATTCACGTTCACTAGATTTTACCAAAATGATACATTTTCTACTTTTCTCAAAATATGTAAATATTGTAATGAACAAACCAGAAACCCAAGGTTTGTGACTTACGTATAATTTGCTTGTGGGAAGGTAAACTGTATTGCATTGGGGCTATTCAGCAATCCGTTAAGCTGGAGGTTGAAGCAGAAATAAACAAGTGAACAAAAATCAATATGTTAAAAGATCATCCCCACTGCCTTGTGAGGTAAATATAGTGCTGTGCTGAACAGGTGCCTGCAGGGTAAGTGGTACAGTATGTGCAGTTTCATCCTTGAGCCACAGAAAAACAATTTTTACAGTAGCTTATGAACACATAAAACATCTAATGAGGAGTCATCCGAGTCTGATTGCCTCAGATAAACCATGAAGGAATGAAGTTAAAAAAAATTAATAGCAGAACCTACAACCTGTAGGTTCATGATGGCAGTTACCCATCCATCTACAGGAGGATGGCAACTGATATAGTGCAAGTAGGAGTAGGAAGGCAGAAGACCGCAAGTTACAGTAGGACAGTAGTTTCAGTTATGTTGGGCCCTATAAAAAATGTTCTGATCTACAATTAAAGTTGTTTGTTCCCACATTACTGTGCTGCATGCTGACAGGCTAGGCTTACCAACTTGTTTGCGGAGTCCTGAATGAGTTTTTGCGTTTCGTTCCTGAGATCATATTTCTCTGGAAAGGTCACGTTGCTTATCTGATAGTTCAGTTTCAAAGCGAAGATATGATCTGATATTTCTGAGGGGGAAAAAAAGGAGGGAGATTTTTCAAATATAAATTTCATTTTGATTATGCATTGTCACGCTTAAAAGCATTTGAGTGTGTGTCACTTAAGTTCATACATTTTTTTCATGCAAAATTCTTAACAAATTTAAATATTGTTTTGACTGCGTCGCATTTTATAAAAAGAAAGTATGTTAATGAATAATATTCTTGTAACACAGAATGAAAAAGGGTCCTATAAAAGTAGAGAATTAAAAATTTTGTAAAGGTGACAAGGGACAATAGCAGAGACGGGGTGTGTGGACTTGTGACGTACTCTCATATTCGAGGTCCGCAATCCTCACAGGATTTTCCATCAGCCTTAATTCACGACCTTTCAAGAAAACGCTGACGCGGGAGAGAACCTGACTCTCAGTGGGGACGGGTTTGAGGGTGTGGAACACAAATCGAAGAATGATGAAAACTGTGCCACGGCTGCAGGAACAGAATAAAATTTAATTTGGATTAGTGGTGCATTAGATGACAGGTTAGCCAGAGAAGTTATTGCACTGGGAAGAGACCGACTCAAACCAAAAATAAAAATGGAAACATACACCATACGTATAGCTTCTGTGGTGGTTGGTGCTCCTGGAATGGGTGTAACGCTTTGAGTGGCTGGTTGAGAAATTGTTGGAGCAACAGCTGAAGTTGTTGTAGACATGACAGGGGAAGATGTAGTGGTGGCAAGACCTGTAAGTACAGAAACAATGACTCGAATTAAGCAGGAACTTCATCCAGCAAAATGTCAAATTTTCAGTTATGGTGTAAAACCAGCAGAAGAATTTCTAAAAAATTTTTAAAAAACACACAACAGTTTTTTCCACCAGAACATGAGCTTTGGTGAATTCACAATCTTGCAAACAACACATGTAATCTGAACAGTAAGTAAATCGTGATCTTGGAAGCTGTACATCTGTGAGTGGTCAGTTCTGGCACAATGAGAAGGTCACTATATCAAAAACAATTGTATTGAACTACAGCAAATCGTTTTATGATGCAAGAACAGCATGATTTTCAGTATGAGTTGATGGGTGCCAGAAGAAACTTACCACTAACTTCCAGTATCGCAGCCAGGAAGCTGCTTGGTTGGTTGATGTCACCTTCCCGAAAGACATACTCCACACTGGCATTAATCACATTGAGCCCATTGCTGCAGGAAGACATAAAATGGCAGAATTTAAAATGTTTGCCTCGTGGTTATCAAATTCACGTTCACTAGATTTTACCAAAATGATACATTTTCTACTTTTCTCAATAATGACATGTAAATATTGTAATGAACAAAGTTATACCAGAAACCCAAGGTTTGTGACTTACGTATAATTTCCTTCTGGGAAGGTGAAAGGTTTTTCATTAGGGCTATTCAGCAATCGGTTAAGCTGGAGGTTGAAGTAGAAGTAAACAAGTGAACAAAAATCAATAAATTAAAAGATCATTCCCACTGCCTTGTGAGGTAAATATAGTGCTGTGCTGAACAGGTGTTTGCAGGGTAAGTGGTACAGTATGTGCAGTTTCAACCTTGAGCCACAGAAAAACACAATTTTTACAGTAGCTTATGAACACATAATATATCTAATGAGGAGTCATCCGAGTCTGATTGCCTCAGATAAACCATGAAGGAATGAAGTTTTTTTTTTAAATAGCAGAACCTACAGCCTGTAGGTTCATGATGGCAGTTACCCACCCATCTATAGGAGGATGGCAACTGATATAGTGCAAGTAGGAGTAGGAAGGCAGAAGACAGCATGTTACAGTAGGACAGTTTCAGTTATGCTGGGCTCTATAAAGAATGTTCTGTTGTACAGTTAATGTGGTTTGTTCCCACATTACTGTGCTGCATGCTGACAGGCTAGGCTTACCAAGTCGTTTGCGGAGGCCTGAATGAGTTGTTGCGTTGTGTTCCTGAGACTAAATTTCTCTGGAAAGCTCATGTTGCTTATCTGATAGTGCAGTAGCAAAGCGTAGGCATGATCTGTTATTTCTGAGGGAAAAGGACAGGAGGGAGATTTTTCAAATATAAATTTCATTTTGATTATGCATTGTCACGCTTAAAAGCATTTGAGTGTGTGTCACTTAAGTTCATACATTTTTTTCATGCAAAATTCTCAACAAATTTAAATATTGTTTTGACTGAGTCGCATTTTATAAAAAGAAAGTATGTTAATGAATAATATTCTTGTAACACATAATGAAAAAGGGTCCTATAAAAGTAGAGAATTAAAAATTTTGTAAAGGTGACAAGGGACAATAGCAGAGACGGGGTGTGTGGACTTGTGACGTACTCTCATATTCGAGGTCCGCAATCCTCACGGGATTTTCCATCAGCCTTAATTCACTACTTCGCAGGAAAACGCTGACGCGGGAGAGAACCTGACTCTTAGTGGGGACGGGTTTGAGGGTGTAGAACATAAATCGAAAAATGATGAAAACTGTGCCACGGCTGCAGGAATAGAATAAAATTTAATTTGGATTAGTGGTGCATTAGATGACAGGTTAGACAGAGAAGTTATTGCACTGGGAAGAGACCGACTCAAACCAAAAATAAAAGTGGAAACATACACCATACGTATAGCTTCTGTGGTGGTTGGTGCTCCTGGAATGGGTGTAACTCTTTGAGTGGCTGGTTGAGAAATTGTTGGAGCAACAGCTGAAGTTGTTGTAGAAATGACAGGGGAAGATGTAGTGGTGGCAAGACCTGTAAGTACAGAAACAATGACTCAAATTAAGCGGGAACTTCATCCAGCAAAATGTCAAATTTTCAGTTATGGTGTAAAACCAGCAGAAGAATTTCTAAAAAAAAAAAAAAACACACACAACAGTTTTTTCCACCAGAACATGAGCTTTGGTGAATTCACAATCTTGCAAACAACACATGTAATCTGAACAGTAAGTAAATCGTGATCTTGGAAGCTGTACATCTGTGAGTGGTCAGTTCTGGCACAATGAGAAGGTCACTATATCAAAAACAATTTTATTGAACTACAGCAAATCGTTTTATGATGCAAGAACAGCATGATTTTCAGTATGAGTTGATGGGTGCCAGAAGAAACTTACCACTAACTTCCAGTATCGCAGCCAGGAAGCTGCTTGGTTGGTTGATGTCACCTTCCCGAAAGACATACTCCACACTGGCATTAATCACATTGAGCTCGTTGCTGCAGGAAGACATAAAATGACAGAATTTAAAATGTTTTCCTCGTGCTTATCAAATTCACGTTCACTAGATTTTACCAAAATGATACGTTTTCTACTTTTCTCAAAATATGTAAATATTGTAATGAACAAACCAGAAACCTAAGGTTTGTGACTTACGTATAATTTGCTTGTGGGAAGGTAAACTGTATTGCATTGGGGCTATTCAGCAATCCGTTAAGCTGGAGGTTGAAGCAGAAATAAACAAGTGAACAAAAATCAATATGTTAACAGATCATCCCCACTGCCTTGTGAGGTAAATATAGTGCTGTGCTGAACAGGTGTTTGCAGGGTAAGTGGTACAGTATGTGCAGTTTCAACCTTGAGCCACAGAAAAACACAATTTTTACAGTAGCTTATGAACACATAATATATCTAATGAGGAGTCATCCGAGTCTGATTGCCTCAGATAAACCATGAAGGAATGAAGTTTTTTTTTTTTAAATAGTAGAACCTACAGCCTGTAGGTTCATGATGGCAGTTACCCACCCATCTATAGGAGGATGGCAACTGATATAGTGCAAGTAGGAGTACGAAAGCAGAAGACAGCAAGTAACAGTAGGACAGTAGTTTCAGTTATGTTGGGCCCTATAAAGAATGTTCTGATCTACAATTAAAGTTGTTTGTTCCCACATTACTGTGCTGCATGCTGACAGGCTAGGCTTACCAAGTTGTTTGCGGAGACCTGAATGAGTTGTTGCGTTTCGTTCCTGAGATTATATTTCTCTGGAAAGGTCACGTTGCTTATCCGATAGCTCAGTTCCAAAGCGAAGGTATGATCTGATATTTCTGAGGGAAAAGGACAGAAGGGAGATTTTATTTATTTATTTATTTTTTTTAATTCTTTTTGGTTATGCATTGTCACACCCCAATAGATTTGAAATTGCCATTTCAGTTTTTCCATGCAAAATTCTAGATTTTATGGAGTGACATTTTATAAAAGGATAATGTGTTATTGAATAATATTACATAATAATACATTATGAAAAAGAGTCCTAGAAAAGTTGAGAAATAAAAATTTTGTAAAGGTGACAATGGACAGTAGCAGAAATGTGTGGAAGTGAGACGTACTTTCATACGTGAGATCCTGAATCCTCACTGGATTATCTAGCGCCCTTGATTGACGACTTCGCAGGAAAACGCTGACGCGGGAGAGAACCTGACTCTCAGTGGGGACGGGTTTGAGGGTGTGGAACACAAATCGGAGAAAGATGAAAACCGTTCCACGGCTGCAGGAACAGGGAAATTAAATTTGGATTAGTGGTGCATTAGATGACAGGTTAGACAGAGAAATTATTTCACTGGGAAGAGACCGTCTGTTAAACCAAAGATAAAAATGAAAACATACACCATACGTATAGCTTCTGTGGTGGTCACCGCTCCTCCGGATGTTGGTGCCTCTAGAATGGGTGTAACACTTTCAGTTGCTGGTTCAGAAATCATTGGAGCAACAGCTGAAGTTGTCGTAGAAGCTAGAAAATTTGCACCAGATGTTGGTGCCCCTAGAAGGCGTGTAACACTTTCAGTTGCTGGTTCAGAAATCATTGGAGCAACAGCTGAAGTTGTCGTAGAAACTGGAAAATTTGTTGTTGCAATGACAGGGGAAGCCGTAGTGATTGTCGGACCTTAAAGAACAGAAACAATGAGTCACTGAAATGAATCGAGCAGAAACTTTATCCAAAAAAAGGATGATTTTTCTAGTATGGTGTAGCACCAACAGGAAAATTTCTAAAAAACAAAAAAAATCTGAACAGGAAGTAGACAATCATCTGGGAAGCTGTACATCTGTGAGTGGTCAGTTCTGACAGGTCACTATATCAAACGCAATTTCATGAGTTGAACTACAGGAAATCATGTTTTAATATTGTAAGAACAGCAAGAATTTCAGCATGAGTTTATGGGTGCCAGGGGAAAATTACCACTAACTGCCAGTATCGCAGCCAGGAAGTTGCTTGGTTGGTTGATGTCACCTTCCTGATAGACATACTCCACATTGGCACGAATCTCATTGGGCAGGTGGCTGCAGAAAGATGTGAAAAGTCCAAATTTAGGAAGTTTGCACCGTGCTCATCAAATGCACTTTTGTAGATTTTACCACAAGGATGAATTTGCAACTTGTCGCCATGAAGATATTGTAAGTGAAATGAATATTTTCAGGCACAGTCATCCCAGATGTCCCAGGTTTGAAACTTACGTAAAGTTTGCTTGTGGGAAGGTGAAAGGACTTGCATTAGGTTTAATCAGCAATCCGTTCATCTGCAGGTTGAAAGAGAAATAAACAGGTGAGTCAAAATGATCAACAAATTAAACAATCGTGCTCACTGGTACATGAGCTTTGATTTCTTCATCATATGACAAAGAACCCTGATATTCAGCGTACTATTCGTTCATGTCATGATTAAAAAACCTTGAATTTAGCAGTAAAGATAGTTCTCTGCTGACCAGTTGTCTACAGTGTAACTGGCATGTGTACATTAATCCTTAAGCCACAGAATAACTCATACATTTAAGAGTAATTTATATCCACATGACATATCCAATGAAGAGTCCTCCAGGTAACCATTAAGGAATGATGTTAAAAAAAAAAACAGCAGAACCTACAGCAGGCATGACTGAATTTACCAAACCATCTACAGAAAGATGGCAGCAGAATAAACTTCAATTCGGAAGGCTGAGAGAACTATCATCAGACTGTTACAGCAGGACACTAGTTTAGTACTATCAGGGTCTTTACAGAGAATGCTCTGGTCTACAATTAAAGTCTGTTAATTGCTACTTTACTGTGCTGGATGCCGTCAGGCGAGGCTTACCAGCTTGTTGACCGAGTCCTGAATGCGTGCTTGCGTCTCCGTCCTGAGTTCTACATTCTCTGGAAAGCTCACGTCATTGATCTTGTAGGCCAGTCTCAAAGCGAAGGAATTGTCTGACAATCCTGAAAAAGAAATGATTGGAAGGATATTCTTCACAAACAAATTTGGGTTTTACTTTTTATTGTAACATGTCAAAGCATTCAGTTTGTACCATTGAGGTAAATGTTTTACATGCAAACACCATTATCTGTAACGATGTCTCTGTATGAAGAAATCTCAACTTCAATAAATAATCTATTGACAGAGTCACATTCTATAAAATGATAAAAAGATAATATGATATTAAATAATATTCTTGCTGCACTTTTTAAATAAGGTCCAATGAAAGTCCTGAAATAAAGATGTCTGAAAAATGCCAAGGGACAGTGGCAAAGACGGGGTGTGTGGATGTGTGACGTACGCTCATATGTGAGATTCTGCACCCTCACGGTATCATTCAGCCGGATTTCATCACCATTCAAGAAAGGACTGCCCTTTGCTAGAACGTCACTCTCACTGGGGACGGTGTTGTTGGTGTGGAACACAAGTCGGACAAAGATAAACACTGGACCCACACTGCAGAAATACATGGAGATGACATTAGGATTAGAAGTCCCTCAAACCACAGGTTGGACAGAGAAATGATTTCACAAGGAGAACCCCAACTCTACAACCAAACATAAAGATGGAAACCTACACTGTACGTGGAGCTGCTGTGGTGGTCACTGCTGGAGAATTCGTTGTGGCAATCACAGGGGAAGCTGTAGTGGTTGTAGGACCTTAAAGTACAGAACCAATGAGTCACTGAAATGAATCAAGCAGGAACTTTATCCAGCAAAAAGGCTGATTTTCAATTATGGTGTAGCACCAGCAGGAGAATTCTAAAAAGAAAACACACAGCTGTTCTTTCCACCAGAACATGAGCTTTGGTGAATTCACAGTCTTGCAAACAACACATATAATCTGAACAGGAAGTAGACAATCATCTGGGAAGCTGTACATCTGTGAGTGGTCAGTTCTGACAGGTCACTATATCAAACGCAATTTCATGAGTTGAACTACAGGACATCATGTTTTAATATTGTAAGAACAGCAAGAATTTCAGCATGAGTTTATGGGTGCCAGGGGAAACTTACCACTAACTGCCAGTATCGCAGCCAGGAAGTTGCTTGGTTGGTTGATGTCACCTTTCTGATAGAGGTACTCTACATTGGCATGAATCTCATTGGGCAGGTGGCTTCAGGAAAACGTGAAAAGACAGAATATAAGAAGTTTGCTCCATGCTTTTCAAATGCATTTTTTTTTTACATCTTACCACAAGGATAAATTCGCAACTTGTCACCATGAAGATACGTGAAATTAATATTTTATGCATAAAATCATACCAGAAGTCTCAGGCTTTTCACTTACGTAAATTTGGCTTGTGGGAACGTGAAGGGACTTGCATCAGGTTGAATCAGCAATCCATTCATCTACAGGTTGAAGGAGAATGAAACGGGTGAGTGAAAATGATCAATGAATTCAATAATCATGCTCACTGCTACGTGAGCATTGATTTATTGGTCAACTGACCAAAAACCCTGAAATTCAGTGTACTGTTCTTTCCTGGCATGATTCAGAAACCTTGAGTTTTGCTGTAAAGCGAGTCCTCAGTTAACCAGTTTTCTGCAGAGTAACTGGCATGTGCACTTTAATTCCTGAGCCACAGAATCACACATCAATTGTAGAGTAATCAAAATCCACATAACATATCCAATGAGGAGTCCTCTGAGCCAAATCCTCTCAGATAAACATTAAAGCATTCTATTTTTGGAAATAACAGCAGAACCTACAGCAGACACATGACTGAAGTTACTCAAACATCTACAAATAGATGGCAAGAGGTTACAGTACAATTCTGAAGTCTGAGAAAAGTATCATCAGATCGTTACAGCAGGATACTAGTTTAGTACAATCAGGGTCTCTATAGAGAATGTTCTGCTCTACGATTAAACTCTGTTTGTTTCTACTTCACTGTGCTTGATGCCGTCAGGCTAGGCTTACCAGCTTGTTGACCGCGTCCTGAATGCGCCCTTGCGTCTTCGTCCTGAGTTCCACATTCTCTGGAAAGCTCACGTCATTGATCTTGTAGGCCAGGCTCAAAGCGAAGGAATGATCTGTTAATCCTGAAAAAGAGACGATTGGAAGTAGATTCTTCAAAAATTACACTTGGTTTGGCTTTTTATTGTGACACGTCAAAGCATTTAGTTTCTATCACTGAGGTATATGTTTTATGTGCAAGCACCATTATCTGTAACAATGTCTCTGTGTGGAGAATTCTCAACTTCATTAAATATTTTTTTGACTGCGTCACATTCTATAAAACGATAAAAAGCTAATATGACGTTGAATAATATTCTTGCTGCCCTTTTTAAGTAAGGTCCAATGAAAGTAGTGAATTAAAGATGGCTGAAAAGTGGCGAGGAACACTTGCAAAGACGGAGTGTGTGGATGTGTTACGTACGCTCATATGTGAGATTCTGCACCCTCACGGTATCATTCAGCCGGATTTCATCACCATTCAAGAAAGGACTGCCCTTTGCTAGAACGTCACTCTCACTGGGGACGGTGTTGTTGGTGTGGAACACAAGTCGGACAAAGATAAACACTGGACCCACACTGCAGAAATACATGGAGATGACATTAGGATTAGAAGTCCCTCAAACCACAGGTTGGACAGAGAAATGATTTCACAAGGAGAACCCCAACTCTACAACCAAACATAAAGATGGAAACCTACACTGTACGTGGAGCTGCTGTGGTGGTCACTGCTGGAGAATTCGTTGTGGCAATCACAGGGGAAGCTGTAGTGGTTGTAGGACCTTAAAGTACAGAACCAATGAGTCACTGAAATGAATCAAGCAGGAACTTTATCCAGCAAAAAGGCTGATTTTCAATTATGGTGTAGCACCAGCAGGAGAATTCTAAAAAGAAAACACACAGCTGTTCTTTCCACCAGAACATGAGCTTTGGTGAATTCACAGTCTTGCAAACAACACATATAATCTGAACAGGAAGTAGACAATCATCTGGGAAGCTGTACATCTGTGAGTGGTCAGTTCTGACAGGTCACTATATCAAACGCAATTTCATGAGTTGAACTACAGGACATCATGTTTTAATATTGTAAGAACAGCAAGAATTTCAGCATGAGTTTATGGGTGCCAGGGGAAACTTACCACTAACTGCCAGTATCGCAGCCAGGAAGTTGCTTGGTTGGTTGATGTCACCTTTCTGATAGAGGTACTCTACATTGGCATGAATCTCATTGGGCAGGTGGCTTCAGGAAAACGTGAAAAGACAGAATATAAGAAGTTTGCTCCATGCTTTTCAAATGCATTTTTTTTTTACATCTTACCACAAGGATAAATTCGCAACTTGTCACCATGAAGATACGTGAAATTAATATTTTTATGCATAAAATCATACCAGAAGTCTCAGGCTTTTCACTTACGTAAATTTGGCTTGTGGGAACGTGAAGGGACTTGCATCAGGTTGAATCAGCAATCCATTCATCTACAGGTTGAAGGAGAATGAAACGGGTGAGTGAAAATGATCAATGAATTCAATAATCATGCTCACTGCTACGTGAGCATTGATTTATTGGTCAACTGACCAAAAACCCTGAAATTCAGTGTACTGTTCTTTCCTGGCATGATTCAGAAACCTTGAGTTTTGCTGTAAAGCGAGTCCTCAGTTAACCAGTTTTCTGCAGAGTAACTGGCATGTGCACTTTAATTCCTGAGCCACAGAATCACACATCAATTGTAGAGTAATCAAAATCCACATAACATATCCAATGAGGAGTCCTCTGAGCCAAATCCTCTCAGATAAACATTAAAGCATTCTATTTTTGGAAATAACAGCAGAACCTACAGCAGACACATGACTGAAGTTACTCAAACATCTACAAATAGATGGCAAGAGGTTACAGTACAATTCTGAAGTCTGAGAAAAGTATCATCAGATCGTTACAGCAGGATACTAGTTTAGTACAATCAGGGTCTCTATAGAGAATGTTCTGCTCTACGATTAAACTCTGTTTGTTTCTACTTCACTGTGCTTGATGCCGTCAGGCTAGGCTTACCAGCTTGTTGACCGCGTCCTGAATGCGCCCTTGCGTCTTCGTCCTGAGTTCCACATTCTCTGGAAAGCTCACGTCATTGATCTTGTAGGCCAGGCTCAAAGCGAAGGAATGATCTGTTAATCCTGAAAAAGAGACGATTGGAAGTAGATTCTTCAAAAATTACAC
>NC_057937.1:4101026-4115606 GCF_018555375.3 Anguilla rostrata
GTCAGGGCAATAGTTGTTGTTGGTGGGCTTGTTGTGGTAGGGGCTGCTGTTGTTGTTGGAGCACTTGTTGTACTTGGGGCAATAGTTGTTGTTGGTGGGCTTGTTGTGGTTGGGGCTGCAGTCGTTGTTCCGGTCGCTCCATTTATTTGCCAGCAGACACAGACTTTGACCAAAGGAGAATGAAACAATTATTTCCTTTGTCCTTTTTTAAATTTTGTTTATATACACACACATATATAAAAATGACAGCACTTGCAGTCCACTGTTTCCATATATTTTACCAGCAGAGATATAAAATCTCACATTTAGGTTCTTTAAATATTCTCACCTTCACTTTTGTGCTTTTCTGAGCATGTGCCCATTGTTTTAAGAAACCTTTTTGGACTGTTTACCTTTTAACATTTTGAAATATAAAGTTGTTACTTAAGATACTTTGGACCATCTTCCTTCTTTGAATGTGTAAGTACAGTATTCTGAGAAATATTATTCATGTATTTCAGCCAATATCAGGCTTTTAAAGAGATTTGCTTTTTCAATCTAAACATTTCAAGCTTTCCTAGCAATAAATGTGTATTGATTTTTTTTTAAAGGAACTACATCTTTTTGTTGACATCTTTGTGTTTATCTTCAAATTTTCTTTTTGCAAATAACACACTGGAATTACAAAAATCATGAATATTCTGAATAAGACACAAAGTTTGGTATCAGACTTACCCACTGTTATTAAGATGCTTATTGCTTTCTTCGTTTTACTTCCATGGTATCTAGAGGGAAACCTAACAGGCAATAAATCAATGGCCATGCAAGAAGAGATGTCACTGATTATGCAAATCACTCCTTTCTTTTATTGCCAGATGTGTTCGCTTTATGTTTGCTTCATATAAGTGTTAGAAATTATAAGACATATGTAGCCAATTCATAACAGCACATGCTTAATTTTTGCCTGCTACAATCCCTTTTTTTAAAATAATTTCAGATGCTGTTCAAGATTATCCCATAGATAATCAGTGCCATACTGTGATCCAGATTGCTTCAAACCACAATTCACCTTGTCCTTATCACTACATTTCATGAATGAAACTGAGCATTTCTGACTTAGTTCTACAACATTTGAGTGACAGTGAAAACCACATATAGCGATATGGGTGAAGCAATAAAGGTATAAAGTTTGTGCGGTTGATTGGTCGATTGGTCGCCTACATAACAGGGTTGTCCTCCTCTCTGATATCTTTTATGCATTATTAAGTTACAGAAATACAGCCATCAGTTAAGAACTGCCACTCAAAAACCTAAAAAATATGTTTGTTTTTTTTAAAACTGTTCAATCCAACAGTAATGGTTGTCCAATGATTGTGCATTCAGGATTATATTTTTCACATTTGTAAAATTTATTCACGTGAAAATGTGGAATTCCCATGTGATGATTCAAATTTAACGTGATTTCATGTCACATATTTTCTTTTCACGCATATAAATTTTATTTCACGTGAATATGTCCAGTTTACATGTGATTTTTTTTCTACTTGTGAACATTTTGATTCACATGTGAAAATGTAAGATTCACATGTGAAAATGTTAGATTCACATGTGAAATGGCAAATTTCACAAGTGATTTTTTTGTAAGGGAATCCAGTGGCTCCACACGTTTTTTAATTAGAACTATGACGTTAAAATTATAGGAAGTTGTGCTTAATGGAGTGCTGAATTTAAAATATAGGCTATAGTCTTTTTATTTTATGACTTTTATGACTATATGAGCTAGTATAAGTATATTTATTTATTTAATTTTGTTCCTGAAATAAGCTCAGTTAGCTCAGAAAGTTATCATTTGCACTGTCCCTGAAACGTGAATGTTTCAACTTGGAAAACCAATTGTAAATAAAATCTGTGTAATTAGTATCCAGTGCAGACCTTTTTGTTTTAATGAGTCCTTTTCTCATTACGCAATGCTTAAAGCCTTCAATTTGAAGCTTAAAGGTATTATTTTTATTCTAAAATAATTTCTTTTAAAAGAGTACCCACACCCTATAAGGCGTCTGGTGTCAACAAAATTTCTGTCTTATGGATTTTTTTTTTTAGCTGTGAAAACCTATAGGTTAATCATATGGTACATATGCCATAGGTCTATGTTTCATGTAAATTTTGGGGAAGGCTGTACCATCTAGTCAGGTGTTGTCAAGGTAACGTAATTAATTAATTCATATGAAAATATTGAGGGTGACCTGTCTCCCAATCTTCCCCCAAATCAATGCAGATGGGTAGAGCCTTTTTATCATGAAGGTGGAGATATTATGATTGATCTGTTTTGACTGTAAGAAATAGATCAAACATTACTTATGTACCTTGCGATGTTTCTGAGAAATTGTAAATTGATAATAGTTCCTATTACCAGCCAGTAATTAAACCCCCACAACCAACATGGATAGATTTTTCCAGCAAACATTCACCCACCGTATGGTCTGATAAAATAATGTCCCCATAATCTCATGCCATTTCTGCAAATGTTGTTACTCATATTTTATGCACTCTCTAAAATTAGCTCCATAGATTCTGTAGTCTGAGATATCATTGTCAACCAAATACACTCATTCATTGATGATATAATCTGTCTACCCTCTTCAGTTCATATAGTCAAACTCACCCCCTCTTCTTTTCAAAGTACATATTTCTCTGGTTCGGAAAGTAGAATCAGCTAGTTTACTTCAGTTTCAAAATCATTCCAGCGTGCAATCGCTTCGTCAAAGTAGAATGCGCAACTGAACTTCAGTGCGATAAATTAGTGTTCTGCCATTGGGTAGCTGAAGGGAGGGGTTTTAAAGGTGCGCTCAACATATTAGGGTGGATTTAAGGGTGTACATTTCTAAGTGATGTGACTGTAGCTGCTACGTCAGACTCATAGCACAGGGTGCATTAATTGCATTCCTACCATAGATTAAGCAAAAACATTTCTTAGAATATACCAAGAATAAGCATATGCATTCCAATGAGAACAAAGAGATTGATATTTGCTACAAAGGCTAATGGGTTCAAACACGATTAGGTTTTACAAGAGGTCTCTCCAAAGCAGTAATTAAAACATTGTCCAAACAAATCAAAACATCGTCCATTTAAGCTTTTGGGGAAAACTGTACCATCTACTCTGGTGTAGTCAAAGGTCACATCTCACAAGCTAGTGAGTCAAGCAATCAATTCATATGAAAATATTGAGGGTGACATGTCTCCCAATCTTCCACCAAACCCCAAACCAACGCAGATGGGTAGAGCCTTTTTATCATGAAGGTGGAGATATGACTGATTTGTTTTGACTGTGTAAGAAATGCATCAAACCAAAGATGTTATTTATGTACCTCTCAATGTTTCAAAATTGTAAATTGATAATTGTTTCCTATTACCATCCAGTAATTATACCCACAACTCCAACATAGATTCTATCTGCAAAACTTCATCGTATGGTCTGATAAAATGACATCCCCATAATCTCATGCCTTTTCTGCAAACGTCGTTTCTCATATTTTATGCTCTCTCTAAAATCAGTTCCATAGATTCTGTAGTCTATGTGATATCTCAGTCAACCAAATATAAAAATTCATTGATAATATAATCTGTCTCTCCACTTCAGTCCATATATGCAAACTCACCCCCTCTTCTTTTCAAAGTACATATCTCTCTGGTCCGGAAGGTAGAACCTGCTAGTTTGCTTCGACTTTAAAATCATTCTAATGCGCAATTACTTTGTCAAAGTAGGAATGCGCAACTGAACTTCAGTGCAATGAATTAGCGTTCTGCCATTGGGCAGTTGAAGGGAGGTGTTTTAAAGGTGCACTCAAAATATCATGGCAGGTTTAAGGGTGTGCATTTTTAAGTGACGTGACTGTGGCTCCTACGTCAGACTTATAGCACAGGGTGTATTAATTGCATTCATACCATAGATTAACAAGAACATTTCCATAAATAAGCCAAGAATAAGCATATGCGTTCCAATGAGAACAAAGAGATTTATATTTCTATAAAGGCATGTGGACTTGAAAAAAATTTGGTTTTGCAAGAGGTCTCTCCGAAGCAGTAATTAAAACATTGTCCAAACGAATCAAAACATCATCCATTTAAGCTTTTTGGGGAAGACTGTATCATCTAGTCTGGTGTAGTCAAAGGTCACATCTCACAAGCCAGCGAGTCCAGCAATAAATTCATATGAAAATATTGAGGATGA
This sequence comes from Anguilla rostrata, assembly GCF_018555375.3. NCBI lineage: Eukaryota > Metazoa > Chordata > Actinopteri > Anguilliformes > Anguillidae > Anguilla > Anguilla rostrata. The sequence continues at coordinate 4,105,237 of NC_057937.1, forward strand.
CATGTCTCCCAATCTTCCCCCAAACCAACGCAGATGGGTAGAGCCTTTTTATCATGAAGGTGGAGATATGACTGATTTTTTTGACTGTGTAAGAAATGGATCAAACTAAAGATGTTATTTATGTACCTGTCAATGTTTCAAAATTGTAAATTGATCATTTTTTCCTATTACCATCCAATAATTATATCGACAACTCCAACATGGATAGATTCTATCTACAAAACTCCACCATATGGTCTGATAAAATTACATCCCCATTATCTCATGCCTTTTCTGCAAAGGTCGTTTCTCATATTTTATGTTCTCTCTTAAATCAGCTAAAGCAATTCTGTAGTCTATGTGATATCATAGTCAACCAAATATAAAAATGAATTGATTATATAATCTGTCTCCCCTCTTCAGTTCATGTAGCCAAACTCACCCCCTCTTCTTTTCAAAGTTCATATCTCTGGTCCAGAAAATAGAATCTGCTAGTTTGCTTGGATTTGAAAATCTTTTTAGTGCTCAATCACTTTGTCAAAATAGAAAGCGCAACTAACGTTCAGTGCAATGAATTAGCGTTCTGGCGGTTGGCAGCTGAAAGAAGGTGTTTTAAAGGTATGCACAAAACCTTGGAATGTGTTTCAGGGGTGTACATTTAAAATTCTGTGACTATAGCTGACTCATAGGACAGGGTGTATTAATTGCATACATATACAACAATCAACCAAAAATAAACCCAGAATAGGTGTATGCATTGCAGTGAGAACAAATAGATTGTTATTTGTTATGATGGCATCTGGACTTTACCACAATTAGTGTTCAATTAGTTTGGCAGGTGGTCCCTCAAAAACAGTTATCAAGACATTGTCCAATGTGTATTTTTAAAATTTCTCTGTTATAAACATGTTGTTTTGTTAGATTGTTTTATTATATGTGTCTACATAGCTAAGCAGGTGTCCATGATAGCTTGCTATCATGGGTGTTTGTTATGTGTTTCCACCATTAGAGGTCCAAAGACAGTTCATAAGAGTGATGAGGACCCTGACATGGCTGGTGCGAGCAAAGGAGCTGATTATTCTCACATGAATGGAATCTGTGCTTTTACGCACACTGTAAAACCAGTTTGAACAGGCTGGGCCACTACAGGTATTGTTGCAGACACAGATGTGCCCCAGCACCTTCTTGCTGCCAAAAATAATCCAGGTTGTCCTGGAGCTAAACAGGGTCCTCCCTGATACTAGACAGGTGTTCTGAAGTTTATCAAGAACTACTATTTCCAACAGAGCAATATGAAGAATTGTCAGGCTCTGAGGCAGCTGCAGTAAGACATAAGCAGTCATTCTTTGATCAAACCTTTAAAGACTTTAGCATGGCGCATGAAGAAACTGCAAGCAGAAAGATCTGTTATAACATTACAAACCGATGAAGGGGATCCTACAGTAGAACCTGTTGTAACAAATGAGACATTCATGGTCGTTTAGAAAAACTGCATAGCTCCAATAAAACTTCAGCATGATGCATAGACTTTATGTGAATTTTATCCTAGATGTCATCACAGGACAAGTTACTCATTTGTGCATTAGCATGGTTCATAAAATATGCGTGGAAAAAGTTTAGTAAATCCCACAAACGCGCGTTTCATTTATAAGTCACAAATATCCCTAAAAGCGTGCGTACATGAATGAGTTTTATGACTCCACCCAGGGAACCCCCTCAATTCTGTTTATATGGTCACTAATCTTATATTGCTATTTTGAAAGAATTTTCAGAATTAAAAGGCTGGTGACGAAGGTGCAGTCAACAGAATGACTATTGTTTGTTTCCATTAGCAGTACCGTGACCTGAAAGACAAAATATCTTGATTGGCAAGCTGTGACAGGATGGCTCTGGGTACACAGTATTGGCTCATCCTGATGTGCAAGAATGTGAGGAGGGTGTAAAATATTCTATGCACCCCGAAGAGGGCGCCAGACACAACTCTTCTAGAATTAGATGCCAAAGACTGTATTTTACTGGGTTGAATGGCCCCTATCTGCTTGAAGTCCTGGAGAGATTTGGGTGGGGAAACTTTCTGTAAATGGGTTAGACTTTTATAAAAGGATCTATATGCTGAGGTAGTGAGTAATTGTACTTCATTGTGGCCAATCAGAATCAACTGAGGGTGCAGAGAGGGGAGGTCTCAGCAAAGGACAGCTAGAACACCACATAACCCTCTATGCGGATGACCTCATCCTGTATTTGGAAGACTGAAGGAGAGCCGTCTCAGCACAACTGGATTTGATGTAGAGATTTGTCAATATGTGAGGAAAGTCAAAAATTCTAAATCACAATAATAATATGATTCATAAAAAGTCCCTTTAGAGATTTATGAAGCAAAGTAACACATTGAGAAAGTGTTTAAATGAAATGTCTGATTATAGGCATTTGATTATAAGTTCTGTGTGTCTGGCTGTATGAGGATTAGGCCTCAAGTGTCCCAGATTTCTTCTCGAACCAAAATGGAACCGTAATCAGCTTTCCACATTTTGAAGATAGATATGGATTTGTAAGAACTTTGTATGGCTTTTGGAGTGTATGACACTCCTTTAGTCTTATATTTATCGAAGTATTCCAAGCTCACACCAGGAGAGGATGATGGTACAATTGCTTAGCAATTAACACTCCTAAACCTACTTGTTGTTAGACTGTGCTGAAGTCTGAAAAGTATGGAGGGCGGTGGTGCAGTGGGTAGCACTGTTGCCTCACATCAAGAAGGTCCTTGATTTTGAATCCCAGGCAGGGGAGTTTGTATGTAGGTTTCCTCCAGGTAGTCCGGTTTCCTCCCAGAGACATAATTGGTTAATTGGAAAGTCTAAATTGCCCTGTGTATTCCAGCCTCTCGCCCAATGCATGCTGGGATAGGCTCCAGCACCTCCCGCGACCCTGACCAGGATAAGCGGGTATAGATAATGGATGGATTGATGAGATTCCCCTCATCCTGGACCGGACATGTAAATTCTGATGTTCTGTTGAATGTTCCCAGAATATTGTCCCGTGCTAATGTCCATAAAAAAAACTATGGAAACAAGGTTGTAAAAAAGATTAGCTAAGCTTTTTTGAGAACACACAATACAGCAATATATCTTCTTCAAAGGCAGTTACAAAGAAAGGAGTACAAATGATTACATACCATTACAAACAGAATAACAAAATATTATCATTTTATTATTTTGAACAATGTGTGCAGTTTGCTGGCAGTGTACTATTTTTGTAAATAAACATTCAATAAATTAAAATGTAATCTAATATCTACATTTTGTTCTAGAATAATTGTAATCATAAATAATATTATATATTCCCCTATTTAAAATTACAGGCTGGAATAGTTTTGTAACTCCTGAAAATATTGAGTTCATCTTCATTTCAAGTACAGTTGCAGAGATATGTACATATAGTAAATATATATATGGATTTCAATCGTTTTCAATTTTAAACTTTAAATCAAATGATAATTGACTAAACAAATTGCATTAACAATGCATTGACCTGGAATAAATATGCAATACATAGTTAACCTATTAAATAAAAATAATGATAAAAGACAAATACGTGCAGATTTACATTTGAGTACATGGGTATAATATAGCAGAGAAGTTCATATAATAGATATAAATAAATAAAGCCTAATATAACACCATCCAGCCATGCAGGTGCTATGTATCATATGTGTTAGAACATTATAATAAACCATGAATAATAATAAAATTGTTTTTTAGATTCCAGCTTAATGTCAAAGCTCCACCTTCTCACATGGGATGTGTGACATACTGCTGTAGGTGGTAGGGCTGCCTCCTGCGCCAACGTCTCTTAATGGCCGCACAGCAACCACACAGTAGGCACTGCAACACAGAGGCAGAGAACGTCAGAGAGAGAGAGAGAGAGAGAGAGCACACACTGCAACACAGAGTGAAGGTCAGAGTTAGAGAGTGAGAGCGAGAGAGAGAGAGAATACACTGCAACACAGAGTGAAAGTCAGAGCAAGAGAGAGAGCACTACCTAAATTAGAGCTGGAATACACTGAAAATACAGGGGTGTAGCTTACTGAGATGGAAGAAGGTCGGAGACAACGCATTCAGTATCAAAACACACACACACACACACACACACACACACACACTCACTCACCCACACACACAAACACACACACACCACAGTACTTACACAAAGGAAGATCCAGAAGGGGAGGAGAATGATGAGGATACCACAGGGGATGATGATGCCCAGGGCCCATCCAGGGAACCTGCCTGCAGTACTTGTGATCAGCAGGAGGACAGGGCTGCTTGTGGTGGTGGGAGCTGCAGTGGTGGCCAGACCTGAAAGTGCAAGCGCAATGAGTGATTAAAACTAGCAAGCAGGAATTGCACCCAGCTAAAAGCCAGCTCCAGCAGGTGAATTTTCAGAAAACGTACAAGTAATTACAACCATGTCATGCACTTCAGTGAAATCACAAACCTGCTAACAACATATATAATCTAGACAGAACACACATAGTAATGTGGACAGCTGTACATCTATGAGTTGACAGTGATGACACAATGAGAAGGTCACTATATCAAAAAATAATTTTATTGAACTTTAGCAAATCATGTTTCATGATGCAAGAACAGCATGATATTCAGTATGAGTTGATGGGTGCCAGGGGGAACTTACCACTAACTGCCAGTATCGCAGCCAGGAAGTCACTTGGTAGGTTGATGTCTCCTTCCCGAAATACATACACCACACTGGCATGAATCTCATTGAGCAGGTGGCTGCAGGAAGACATAAAATTACAGAATTTAAAATGTTTGCCTCGTGCTTATCAAATGCATGTTCACTAGATTTTACCACAATGATAAATTTTCTACTTTTTTCAATGATGATATGTAAATATTGTAATGAAAAAAAGTCATACCAGAAACCCAAGGTTTGTGACTTACGTATAATTTCCTTCTGGGAAGGTGAATTGTATTGCATTAGGGCTATTCAGCAATCCGTTAAGCTGGAGGTTTAAGCAGAAATAAACAAGTGAACAAAAATCAATATGTTAAAAGATCATCCCCACTGCCTTGTGAGGTAAATATAGTGCTGTGCTGAACAGGTGCCTGCAGGGTAAGTGGTACAGTATGTGCAGTTTCAACCTTGAGCCACAGAAAAACACAATTTTTACAGTAGCTTGTGAACACATAATATATCTAATGAGGAGTCATCCGAGTCTGATTGCCTCAGATAAACCATGAAGGAATGAAGATTTTTTTTTAAATAGCAGAACCTACAGCCTGTAGGTTCATGATGGCAGTTACCCACCCATCTATAGGAGGATGGCAACTGATATAGTGCAAGTAGGAGTACGAAGGCAGAAGACAGCAAGTTACAGTAGGACAGTAGTTTCAGTTATGTTGGGCCCTATAAAGAATGTTCTGATCTACAATTAAAGTTGTTTGTTCCCACATTACTGTGCTGCATGCTGACAGGCTAGGCTTACCAAGTCGTTTGCGGAGATCTGAATTAGTTGTTGCGTTTCGTTCCTGAGATTATATTTCTCTGGAAAGGTCACGTTGCTTATCCGATAGCTCAGTTTCAAAGTGAAGGTATGATCTGATATTTCTGAGGGAAAAGGACAGAAGGGAGATTTAAAAAATAAAAAAAATTATTTTTGGTTATGCATTTTCACACCCCAATAGATTTGAAATGGTCATTTCAGTTTTTCCATGCAAAATTCTAGATTTTATGGACTGAGTGACATTTAATAAAAGGATAATGTGTTATTGAATAATATTATATAATAATACATTATGAAAAAGAGTCCTAGAAAAGTTGAGAAATAAAAATTTTGTAAAGGTGACAATGGACAGTAGCAGAAATGTGTGGAAGTGAGACGTACTTTCATACGTGAGATCCTGAATCCTCACTGGATTATCTAGCGCCCTTGATTGACGACTTCGAAGGAAAACGCTGACGCGGGAGAGAACCTGAATCTCAGTGGGGATGGGTTTGAGGGTGTGGAACACAAATCGGAGAAAGATGAAAACCGTTCCACGGCTGCAGGAACAGAGGGAAATTAAATTTGGATTAGTGGTGCATTAGATGACAGGTTAGACAAAGAAGTTATTGCACTGGGAAGAGACCGTCTCTTAAACCAAAGATAGAAATGAAAACATACACCATACGTATAGCTTCTGTGGTGGTCACCGCTCCTCCGGATGTTGGTGCCTCTAGAATGGGTGTAACACTTTCAGTTGCTGGTTCAGAAATCATTGGAGCAACATCTGAAGTTGTCGTAGAAGCTGGAAAATTTGTTGTTGCAATAACAGGGGAAGCCGTAGTGGTTGTTGGACCTTAAAGTACAGAAACAATGAGTCACTGAAATGAATCGAGCAGAAACTTTATCCAAAAAAAGGCTGATTTTTTAGTATGGTGTAGCACCAACAGGAAAATATCTAAAAAATAAAAAAACACACAGCTGATATTTCCACCGGAACATGAGCTTCGGTGAATTCCCAATCTTGCAAACAACATATGTAATCTGAACAGGAAGGAAACGGTAATCTGGGAAGCTGTACATCTTGAGTGGTCAGTTCTGACAGGTCACTATATCAAATGTAATTTCATGAGTTGAACTACAGGAAATCATGTTTTAATATTTTAAGAACAGCAGGATTTTCAGCATGGGTGCCAGGGGAAACTTACCACTAACTGCCAGTATCGCAGCCAGAAAGTTGCTTGGTTGGTTGATGTCACCTTTCTGATAGAGGTACTCTACATTGGCCTGAATCTCATTGGGCAGGTGGCTTCAGGAAAACGTGAAAAGACAGAATATAAGAAGTTTGCACCATGCTTTTCAAATGCATTTTTTGTACATCTTACCAAAAGGATAAATTTGTAACTTGACACCATGAAGATACTTGAAATTAATATTTTTATGCATAAAATCATACCAGAAGTCTCAGGCTTGTAACTTACGTAAATTTGGCTTGTGGGAACGTGAAGGGACTTGCATTAGGTTGAATCAGCAATCCATTCATCTACAGGTTGAAGGAGAATGAAACAGGTGAGTCAAAATGATCAATGAATTAAATAATCATGCTCACTGCTACGTGAGCATTTATTTACTGGTCAACTGACCAAAAACCCTGAAATTCAGTGTACTGTTCTTCCCTGGCATGATTCAGAAACCTTGAGTTTTGCTGTAAAGCGAGTCCTCAGTTGACCAGTTTTCTGCAGAGTAACTGGCATGTGCACTTTAATTCCTGAGCCACACATCAATTGTAGAGTAATCAAAATCCACATAACATATCCAATGAGGAGTCCTCTGAGCCAAATCCTCTCAGATAAACATTAAGGAACTATATTTTTGGAAATAACAGCAGAACCTACAGCAGACACATGACTGAAGTTACTCAAACATCTACAAATAGATGGTAAGAGGTTATAGTACAATTCTGAAGTCTGAGAAAAGTATCATCAGATCGTTACAGCAGGATACTAGTTTAGTACAATCAGGGTCTCTATAGAGAATGTTCTGCTCTACGATTAAACTCTGTTTGTTTCTACTTCACTGTGCTTGATGCCGTCAGGCTAGGCTTACCAGCTTGTTGACCGCGTCCTGAATGCGCCCTTGCGTCTTCGTCCTGAGTCCCACATTCTCTGGAAAGCTCACGTCATTGATCTTGTAGGCCAGGCTCAAAGCGAAGGAATGATCTGTTAATCCTGAAAAAGAGATGATTGGAAGTAGATTCTTCAAAAAATACATTTGGTATGGCTTTTTATTGTGACATGTCAAAGCATTTAGTTTCTATCACTGAGGTATGTGTTTTATGTGCAAGCACCATTATCTGTAACATTGTCCCTGTGTGGAAAATTCTCAACTTCATTAAATATTTTTTTGACTGCGTCTCATTCTATAAAATGAAAAAAAAGCTAATATGACGTTGCATAATATTCTTGCTGCCCTTTTTAAATAAGGTCCAATGAAAGCAGTGAATTAAAGATGGCTGAAAAGTGGCAAGGAACACTTGCAAAGACGGGGTGTGTGGATGTGTTACGTACGCTCATATGTGAGGTTCTGCACCCTCACGGTATCATTCAGCCGGATTTCATCACCATTCAAGAAAGGACTGCCCTTTGCCAGAACATCACTCTCACTGGGGACGGTGTTGTTGGTGTGGAACACAAGTCGGACAAAGATAAACACTGGACCCACACTGCAGAAACACATGGAGATAATATGGGGATGAGCAGTCTATCAAACTACAGGTAAGGCTGACAAATTATTTTACTGGGACGCCACCAACTATAAAAGATAATTATGAAATCATACATTGTACGTGGAGCTGCTGTGGTGGTTACTGTTCCAGTAAATGTTGGTGCTTCTAAAATGTTAGCAACACTTCTAGTCACTGGCTGAATAATTGTGGTAACAACAGCTGAAGTTGTTGAAAATGCTGGGGAAATTGTTTGATCAGTGCCAGGTGCAGCTTCTGTGCTGCTCATTGTTTCCGTGAATGTTTCTGCGACTGTGGGTTTAACAATGGGTATTTCTGTTGCTGGTTGAGGAGGTATTGTAACAACAGCTGAAGTGGTTGTTAAATGGCTTGCTGTAGTAGTGGCTACAGTCGTTGTTGGAGCACTTGTGTTAGTCGGGGCTGTTGTTCGAGCACTTGATGTAGTTGGGGCTATAGTTGTTGTTTGAGGGCTTGTAGTTGAGGCTAGAGTGGTCATTGTTGTTGTTGTGGTGGTATTTGCTTCTGCTGTTGTTTTAGCACTTGTTGTTGTAGGCGCTTCAGTGGATGTTGCAGCACTTGATGCAGTTGGTGCTGTAGTTGTTGTTTGAGGGTATGGTGTGGTAGAGGCTTCAGTTGTTGTTGGAGCACTTGTTGTAGTTGGTGCCACAGTTGTTGTTGGTGAGCTTGTTGTGGTAGGGGCTTCAGTTGTGGTTGGAGCACTTGTTGTAGTTGGTGCCACAGTTGTTGTTGGTGAGCTTGTTGTGGTAGGGGCTTCAGTTGTTGTTGGAGCACTTTTTGTAGTTGGGGCAATAGTTTTTGTTGGTGGGCTTGTTGTGGTAGGGGCTTCAGTTGTTGTTCGACAATTTGTTGTAGTTGCGCCCTTAGTTGTTGTGGTAGGGGCTTCAATTGTTGTTAGAGCACTTGTTGTAGTTGGGGCCATAGTGGTTGTTAGTGGGATTGTTGTGGTAGGGGCTCAGTTGTTGTTGGAGCACTTGTTGTAGTTGGGGCCATAGTTGTTGTTGGTGGGCTTGTTGTGGTAGGGGCTTCAGTTGTTGTTGGAGCACTTGTTGTAGTTGGGGCCATAGTTGTTGTTGGTGGGTTTGTTGTGGTAGGGGCCTCAGTTGTTGTTGGAGCACTTGTTGTAGTTGGGGGCATTGTTGTTGGTAGTGGGCTTGTTGTGGTAGGGGCTGCAGTTGTTGTTGGAGCTCTTGTTGTAGTTGAAGCCACAGTTGTTGTTGGTGGGCTTGTTGTGGTAGGGGCTTCAGTTGTTGTTGGAGCACTTGTTGTAGTTGGGACCATCGTTGTTGTTAGTGGATTTGTTGTGGTAGGGGCTTCAGTTGTTGTTGGAGCACTTGTTGTAGTTGGTGCCATAGTTGTTGTTGGTGGGCTCGTTGTGGTAGGGGCTTCAGTTGTTGTTGGAGCACTTGTTGTAGTTGGGGCCAGAGTTGTTGTTGGTGGCCTCGTTGAAGTAGGGGCTGCAGTTGTTGTTGGAGCACTTGTTGTAGTTGGGGCCATAGTTGTTGTTGGTGGGTTTGTTGTGGTAGGGGCTTCAGTTGTTGTTGGAGCACTTGTTGTAGTTGGGGCCATAGTTGTTGTTGGTGGGCTCGTTGTGGTAGGGGCTTCAGTTGTTGTTGGAGCACTTGTTGTAGTTGGGGCCAGAGTTGTTGTTGGTGGCCTCGTTGAGGTAGGGGCTGCAGTTGTTGTTGGAGCACTTGTTGCAGTTGGGGCCATAGTTCTTGTTGGTGGATTTGTTGTAGTAGGGGACTCAGTTGTTGTTGGAGCACTTGTTGTAGTTTGGGCTCTAGTTGTTGTTGTTAGGCTTATTGTGGTTGGTGCTTCAGTTGTTGTTGGAGCACTTGTTGTAGTTGGGGCCATAGTTGTTGTTGGTGGGTTTGTTGTGGTAGGGGCTTCAGTTGTTGTTGGAGCACTTGTTGTAGTTGGGGCCATAGTTGTTGTTGGTGGGTTTGTTGTGGTAGGGGCTTCAGTTGTTGTTGGAGCACTTGTTGTAGTTGGGGCCATAGTTGTTGTTGGTGGGTTTGTTGTGGTAGGGGCCTTCAGTTGTTGTTGGAGCACTTTTGTAGTTGGGGCCATAGTTGTTGGTGGGCTTGTTGGTAGGGCTTCAGTTGTTGTTGGAGCCTTGTTGAT